>NW_004949113.1:3864837-3879707 GCF_000317375.1 Microtus ochrogaster
TGTGTGTGTGTGTGTGTGTGTGTGTGTGTGTGTGTGAGAGAGAGAGAGAGAGAGAGAGAGAGAGAGAGAGAGAGAGAGAGAGAGATTCTCTTTGATGGTATAGAGAAGGTTCTAAGGCACACAAAGGTTAATTGCTCTGTGGCTGGACTGACGAGGGTCCCTGCCCCAGCCCTAGGTCACTTCCGAACTTGAAGGTGTTCCAAGACAAAGGGACTGAATGCAGAAACACGCTGAGGCCTTTGATCAGCAGTGGGCTCTGTGATAGGTTCCATGTGCATAGACACACACTTGCATAGCTCCTGAGCCAGCGTGTGCCCACTGTCCCCAGGATACACATGCTCACACACATACGCTTGTGTACACACACACACATACACACACACACCTATCCCACACCTACATCTTCCATGGAAAGCAGCAGGCACTGCACATTCTGAGGACTCAATTAGGCTCAGTGTGTTGCTGACAACCTTTCAACCTCCAGAAGGCATTTTTACAACGCCTTCCAGCTAAGAAATTACTAGGTTCCTGTCCTTCCCCAAATAATCTTGGCACCAGTAAGAACCAAGGTGCGTCTAGCCGTGAGGAAAGGGGGCTCCACTTGAAGAGGCCCCAGGATGACTCCATGATCACGGAGAATGTAGGGCTCAGCAGGGGCAATCCAAGGTAGGGACAAATCCTTAGCTCCCCCAAATCCAGGAGGGCCTAGGCTCAAGATCCTGCTCCTGGCACAGGCTGACCCCAGGAAGGGCTGGGTCAGTCCCTCTGGGCAATGCCCGAGCTCCACCCATATCTTCTATGGTCCCTTTTCCTCCACCCAGCCGACTCCTAAGACTCCTAAGCAACACTACAGGGCAAGCTGTACACCTGGAGCAGGGGCTACTTTCCGTCTCATAGGCAGGGAAACTGAGGCCAGAGAGGTCTAGTGACTGATCTGTGACTTTGTCACACAAAAGGATCATAGCATAGGTGACCTCTGCTTCCTGCTCAGTGAAGTTACCTGGAAAAACCAGGTGGGATGGGAGGGAGCCCCAATCCCCAGACTTTCTGAGGTGGTATAAGCATCAGTCTGGGGACAGTTGGTCCCTATGTCCCCTAATCCTCTGGGAAGTCTAACTATGACTTGTAGCAGCTCCTGTCTGCCCCAAAGAAATGATTCTAATCACACGTTGGCCTGGAGTGAGTAGCTGGGCCCCATTCTACTTTAATATCTCCGACTGTTCCTGGGATCATCAGGACAGTGATGTTGGAGGAGGGTCTCTGCTATTACACTCCACAGCCCTGATTCTGGGCTTTTTGCACGTGAGCCAAGAGTAACAGCATCAGCATCTATCGGACACTGCCGGATAATGACAACAAAATCCTTGAACTTCGGGGTCTCCCCTTTCACTAACATCTCCAAACAAAGACGAGACAAGTGGGTTCAGGTGTAGCTCAGGAGTACTGACTTGCCTAGCATGCACAAGGTCCCAGGTCCCCTCCCAGTACCACCTCCCAAAAGGAAGATTCTGCCCACCACATCCATGTTAGCATTTTTTTGGTCTTCAGGGTGAAGGGTGTACCCAGAAAACTACCACATGGTCAAACAGCCCAGGCTGGGGATGCCAAGCAGAACATATGTTCTGTGTGGCTTTATCTGAACCTCTAACTCCGCTCTCTCACAAGCAGCAGGTTGGCGATTAGCAAAATAGCAATAGTGAAGATGTAGGTGACAACTGCCATAACTGCAGCAACGATGACAGCCGTCACCAGGAGCCAGCCTTGCTGGCTTTCCGCTCACTGGCCCCAGAATCCCCACGTAGGCAGGAGCTTGAAACATTTTAGGAAAACTTGGCCAATCATTTCCGTGAATCTTTGCTGCCTGGACAGATTAAACCCAGGCCCCAAGTGGCTCTCCCAGTTGACAATTTTTCTTTCAAAAAGACAGAAGTCGCTGTGAGCCAAGTTCTTGCAGCCAAATTCCTGGACACAGTTTCCAACTATTCCAATCAGCCGGCTCTGCGGTGGGGCTGGGATTTCAAGCTCGCCACAGTATGAAGTCCAGTTTGGGCTATATTCCCTTCCCTCTCGCAGCGTGATGAAGGTTTCCCCGCGAAATCAAAAGGCTTACTGTCAAGTTTTCGATTGGTCTGGGCTCCGTGCTACCGTGTGTGTGGTGAGGGAAGGAATATGAATTGATGCCGGCTTCACCATGGGGCCTGGAGGCCTCGTCCAAGCCGTCCAGGGACCTTATGAAAGTGGAGCGGAACTCTTTTCATGTATATTCCAACTGCTGAAATTCCCCAGACGCGCCACAGTGTGCAAACGCAGTGGAGAAATGAACAATGGCTGGATAAAAACCGAGGCAGGTCCGCAGAGCATGCTGAAGGTGGACCTGTGTAGCTGCTCTGAGGGGAAGCCAAGCCCCGATCCCGCTCTCCCTTCCTTCACCTCTCCTGCTTCCTGGCTTCTTTCCTGCTCAAAGCTTAATGAAAATGAAGTCACCACATTTCTGGGGATGCAGGCTGCTCTTTACTACAGTAAAATAGATGAGCAAATTCACCAAAGAAAGCTGACACTTGGGAAAAATACACAGGTGACACTCAGGGCAAAGTGAGAGAGAGCATTTAGTATCTTATTTCTCTTTCCTAAAGTATACTGCAGGTATACCTAGGTGCACATGTACATGTGCACATGGGTGAATATGAGAGCACGCATATGCGTGCATGTTGCATGCATGTGTGTACGCCTGAGTCTGTGTGTGTGTAGAATAGTGACGTCTTAAAGCCAGCTCCTCCTTCCTCCCCACAGTCCAATGTGTGCTTATTCTCACAACATCAGATCAGTGTTCTGGTAGTAGCTTGGAACTTAGGATCCCTGCTTTCAAAGAATAAAGGGAAGCTATGAGGGGAAACGGGAGCATTTTACATGACTGAAATTGGCAAAGACTATAAATCAGAATTCATTTTTCTCAGACAAGTAGCTGTTAAATATTTACTGGCTTCATCACCATATCACTGCCACTTGTATTACTGTTTGTATATGTACAGACACGGAGGGGTCTGTAGATGCGCATGCACACACATACACGGGTGCATGCGCGCGCGCGCACGCGCACACACACACACACACACACGCACTGTTCATATACTAGCTTACCCAAGAGCACATATATGCATCATTAATGTCTATATGTTCTCCCTAACTCATAGCTTCTCTTTAAATAGAAGGCAGTACTTGAACCAAAGATCTAAGTCAATTGTATGATTCTACCATAAAAAGAAAGGTAAAACAACCCGTTCCTCCAAAATACAGAAGTAATAGCTAAATTGATCCCTCTTTTCACTGCCTGGGATTAACTTTCTCCTATTTCTGCAAATTTGCTGCGCTCATATTTCCCTGCAGCCCCAGAATTAAACACACTTCTAATCTCTCACTTCAGGTGCATTAAGTGCAGTATAGGACACAAATGAATAGTTTTATTGATAATAAATTTTATAATCCATGCAAGCACTTTGCTGAAATGGATGTGTTCTGGATGCATTCATTATTTCTCCTAATTTGAAGACCACAGGATTGCAGCCGCCCTGCTCGCAATGCCTCTGATAATTACAGGCTAGCTGACGACAATTCGTATGCACGCCCTGCATTGGGGGGATAAATGACAATAAACAGTCCATCAGATTGTTAGTTCTGAAACTGTTACAATTTCAGAGACTGTCCAACATTGGTCAGTGGCTTCTGTCTCCTGCAGATAGAAACGACCTGCCCTTTTGATGGTGCTGGTGGAAACGGGGGGTGGGGGTGTAATAACACTCTGTTAATGGTAATGTATGCATGCCCCCCCCCCCGCATGCAGGCGATACATGGACCAGAAGAAGCTGTCTGGGAAGTGAGCGACCTGCAGTTGAGAGGGAAGATGCGTGGAAAACAGTCAAGGATAGCGGTGGGTTCTGAGTTTGTTTGGAAAGAAAGATGGCTCTAAGAAGAGGGGGTTGTTGTCATAGACAGTCCTGAGCACAGTCCCAGATGGCCCATCTAGAATTATGTGACCCTTATACAAGCTAACTTTCTGATCCTGTGTTTCCTCATCTGAGAAACCAAGTCAAAATTACACTCGTCCCTCAGGAGACAGGAGGACGGCAGACAGCGCCTGTGCTGAGCCTGTCAGTCTGTCCATCCCATCGGCACTCATAGGCTACAACTACTGACTGTCTTGAGACTCTACAGTGAAGTGGGGCCAGCAAAGTATTCCCATCCAGTGAGACTCACCAGAGAAGCATAAAGTTTAATCTGGGCCCATGATTGGTTGCCATGGCAGCCTTGGGTGAGCTCACTATCTTGGGAAGCTCTTAACAAAAGCTGGAGATTATGGGAGAGACTGGTTATTAAGTTCCATGTTCAGATCAGATGACTGAACGGTCTGAGACTCTTGTCAAGCTATTTTTGTTTGTTTGTTTGTTTTGATTTTTCAAGACAGGGTTTCTTTGTGTAGCTTTGGAGCCTGTCCTGGCACTCGCTCTGTAGACCAGGCTGGCCTTGAACTCACAGAGATCTACTTGCCTCTGCTTTGCAAGTGCTGAGATTCAAGGCGTGCGCCACTACCACCTGGCTAAACTATTCCTAATAAAGAAGAATTTGACCAAATTGCTGTGCTTATCATAAGCACCGTGTTATCTCAGTTACTCTTCACAACCCTTTGAGAGAGATGCTATCACTACCTTCACCCTTGGTAACACTGTCGCTATTGGAGGTGCCAATACTCTTGCATGCTAGGTAAACAAGCTACCACTGAACTGCTCCCCGGTCTTAACCTCATTTCATAGACAAGAAAAGCTGGGCATGTGGGGGTTAAACAGTCTGTTCAAGATCAGGGGTGGACCATGGACTCAAACAAAATAGTTTGTTTTCGGGAGGAAGTCCCTGGCAACCTGGCAACACTGCTCCTATCCAGGCCTGACCATGTCTGCATCGCTGCCTTGCCCCCGCCCACTTGGCTCCCGCTCTCAACTAGTATCCACCCGACCCTCTCAGCGATGCTCACAACTCCAAGAAACACCTGAAAGTTGGCTACACATCAGGAAGAAAGCACCAATCATGTCTGCTAAGGAGCCACCAATCACACCACTCAAGGGCCAAGGTCACCCCCACCACTAGATGGACAGAGGTCATGGCCAGTGCCTTTGGAGTCCAGGAATGTTCTCGAATATGACTGTTGCAGCAGAGGAAGTGTGGCCAAGAAGCTCCTGACCCAACACACATGCTCTCTCGTTTGCTGACAGCTTACCCACTACCCTAGTCCGCCCAAGTGAGGACCATGGTGGGTTCACTGTGGATAGACCGCATGTACCACTGAGACCAGTGTACCCAAGGCTGTTCTATTTATAATCATAATGCCGTTTAGTGGAATTTTTTCTTCTTCTTTTTTTTTTTTTCCCAATCTGGCCCTTCCACTGGGAAGAGTTTGCTTTATACAAAAATCAGGGCATATCCAAAAAAAGGACTTTCTCCCTCAGCATTCGGTCTTTCTACGAAGGGAAGTGCTGTAGATGGGCCCTTGAGTGGCAGCTCTGACAATGGAAAGTAGCTTTTCTCCTGCTTGGAGTCCGACGCGTTGAGAGCCAAGTTCTTGCCAAGAGGGGCCATCGCTCACCTTCAGGAGCGCAATCCAAAGAACTAGGGCTCGACCTGCAGCCGGGAAAAGCTTGGATCAGCAGACCACAGCAGCACAGACCGCTCCCAGGCGAGGGGAAGCTGGTGTGACTCCCCAAATCTGCACCCGTCACATTAGACCGGGACCCCTGGACACAACTGTCGTGCGTTGAGCTACTGAAGATCTTTGGAAATAGAAGTCCTAATGGCCCAACTCCAACAACTCCCAGGCAGCTGCAGCAAGGCACAGGGTGGGTGCTGTGCCCAGTCAGGCCCCACCACGGCAACGGCTTTATTTTCTGGCCCCCAAAGTCCCAGTGAAGCAAAAAAATTCCTGGTCTTGGTGCAGGCAACCCGACAAGTCTCCTCTCCCGCTTCGAACCCCCAACAGTCCCCGTCCTTTGCCCCCATCACCTGGCTGGCGGT
Organism: Microtus ochrogaster; assembly: GCF_000317375.1. Lineage (NCBI taxonomy): Eukaryota > Metazoa > Chordata > Mammalia > Rodentia > Cricetidae > Microtus > Microtus ochrogaster. The sequence goes on from NW_004949113.1 coordinate 3,870,895, forward strand.
GAACTAACTTTTCTCAGACTTCCATGCAGTTCTTGAGTTGCCGTCAGAAACTTGGCCTAGATGACAGCTGTGTGGGCCTCTCCCCAGCTCGACCCAGCAGGAGTTCTAATGCACTTCATTCTGGGGCTGGTTGCCGCTTTTAATCTATCAGCACGGCGCCACAGCTGCTGTAAGCTAGCTGAAATTTGTCTGCACACGGGCGAACAATTGTAACCCTTCTCTGCGCAGGCTAGCACTTCAGCCCAACACCCTGCCTAGGTTCTAGGGGCCTAGGAGGTGGGTAGGCCCAGGACAGCCAAGGTTTTCCAAAGCACCAGGACATCCTCACCTGAAAAAAATCAGCAAACTCAGAAACCTGAGCTGCCATCAACACAGAAAGGTCACCCTTCTGACAAGACTTGTGGTACCAATGGGAGCTTTTAACAGACTCCTTCCCAAGCTGCAGTAGGGCAGTGTGAACCCCTTCAGCTAGGGCTGTGACCTGGAGTTCCTGCCCCTTCCCTTTGAGTCTGAAGAAGAGGGGCTTTTCTCCATGGGGTCTCCCTAGTTGTGGATGCTCTCCTCACTGCCAACACCCCCACATTGGAGGGCTTGGCTTGCCTGAGGCAACAGCACCAAGCTCTCAGAAGCTCTGGTGCCGGTCTCCTGCTCAGGTCTCTGCTCCATCCACTGAGCAGCAGCAGACTTAAATGGGCTCAGCAGGGCAGGTTTGGAGCTGGAATCTCTGCCAAATATTAATAGTTACCGTTCTGACAAAATAGCCCGCACCCTTCAGGCACTGAATACCAGTTTAGGCATCGAAAGGGAGAGTGCAGAAACATAAACAGGAAGCACACATGAATAGAACCCAGAGGGGCAACAAGGTATACCATCAAGAGATACCATCCTTCCATCCGACCCCTCAGCCTTCAGTCCAAGCCCCCAACCTTCCTTTCATCCTCTCTCAAGCTCCCCTCCACCTTCCCTGTCCTAGTAGCATTAACTGTCAACTTGACATCACCTAGAATCACTAGAAAAGATGGTCTTGAGAAACTTATGGCAGAGGGTCCAGCCCACTGTGGACAGCTCCATTTCCTGGGCAGTTGGCCCTGGCTGTATCAGTAAGTTAGCTGAGCGTGAGCCAGGGCAAGCCAGAAAGTAAGTCAGGAAGCAGTGTTCTCCGTGGTTCCTGTCTGCCTTCCTTGAGAGCCTGCCCTAACTTCCCTAGATGATAATCTAACCCTGTTCTTCCCCAAGATGAACTCGGTCAGAGCGTTTTATCTCAGCTATAGAAAAGTAAACTTTAGCACCCCTTCGACCTTCCCTCCCCCTCCCCACCCCTCACCCAGGTTTCCGAGTGGGCAGTGATGGGAAGTAAGGCCAAGTCCCATGGCTCAGGTCAGTTCCAGGGCACCTTCATGTGGATACAGAAGACTGGACTACGCACCACCCTCAGGCCTCCATTATAAAAGGGGACACGCCTCTGGGATCCACTACCGCCTCAGTGAGGTCCTCACACAGCGCTCCCGGGCTCCTCAGCTGGATAGGGACCCTTCTGTCCTCCAAGCAGGCCCATGAGCCTGCCTGCCTGCTCACTGCCATTACATTTTTGTTTCTAGAATGCCACCTATAAGACCCTAGCTGCCGAGTAGGGCCAGTCCCACATCCGGTTCCTGGAGTGGACCGTGTACACCGACGTCCCCAGGCCCAGCCCCCTCCCCCAGGAAGGCAAGAAAGGGCCGTTACAGACTCTAGGGTCCACTGGAAAAAAGGCCGAAGGGGTGCAGGGAGAGCATCTCCCCAAACCGTCCATCTCAAAAATCCAGTCTTTCTTCAGAGCTGCTATGGCAGCAGCTGAGTCTCTTTCATTTGAGCAATTATCATATAATTAAGTGGACGAATTACAAGAGAGCCAAGGCATTAAATTAAAATATTTAATGCTTGTAAATCTGAAAACGATCACCGTGCTGATGCAGGGGCAGTGAGAAGGGACGCTAATGGCTCAGTGGCCAGTGCTGCCCGGGGGAGGGGGTGCCGGGGGGAGCGGGGAGACCTAGCAGCAGTAGTGTGGCGGCACCTAAAGCGAGGGATGAAGTTCAGTGAAGTCAGCATCCTGAGAGGCCCAGGCGATGCACAAAACTCAACTGGTTCCCTTAGAAGGTAGAGGTCCTGAAATGGCAGCCGAGTGTCCTGATGCCACTAGCTGCAGCCACAAATGACAGCATCACTTTTATGGGAAACCTCACTGGGACAGAAGGAAATGGAACCATGTTGTGGCACCCTCCATATTGGAGCTTTATCCTTTTGAACCCCTGGAGTTCAAAACAAAAGGCTTCGGCTTCAAAGCAAGTCTGCCACCCATCAGTTCCACTCTGTCCCACGGGTCAGGTCAGCCTTGGATGAGATTGCACCACAGTATAGGAGAATGGGAGTCAAGAACAGGCACTGGAACCCTCAGGACATAGGAGGAATGGGCATCTAGCCAGGCAGTGGTGGCGCATGCTTTTAATCCCAGCACTCAGGAGGCAGAGGCAGGGGGGATCTCTGTGAGTTCAAGGTCAGCCTGGTCTACAAGAGCTAGTTCCAGGACAGGCTCCAAAGCTACAGAGAAATCTTGTCTCAAAAAACAAACAAACAAACAAAAAGAAAAGACCAGGCTCAAGGACATAAGCAGTGTGAGGCCTTAGGAAAGCCCTACCTGTCACACTGACCCTGAGGGTTCATCATTTCTTGGCTCAGGAGAACCCTGTAACCCATGGATCCTGACTCGAGTCGTGGCCATCTACAGCCACATCATTTGACAGAGGGAGATTCCGATGAAACGGCATGCCAGGGAAAGACGGCCTTTGCACCTCTAGAAGCCGACTTTAACTCCGCCAATGTTTACCTTTCTTTTCCCGTGGAATGAACCCACTGTTTGTTTGTTTTTAATTTTCGAGGCAGGGTTTCTCTGTGTAACAGACCTAGCTGTCCTCGAACTCACAGAAATCCACCTGCCTCTACCTCCCAAGTGCCACCACTTCCCAGAAAACCCAAGGTGCTTGAAGACCTGATGAATGGAACCGGTTTATGTCTCTGGAAAAAAAATGACTGGTTCAGAGACAATCACGTGATCAGGCCTGACCACACAGAACCGATCCTACGAGATTTCCGGTTTCATTGGCATTTAAAGGTTCTTCTGTCTCTGGGGTTGCCAAACAAGCAAGACAGGAACATGGAGGACCACTTTTCCTAGGATTAGAGACAAGCTTGCCAAAGCTAAAGACAGGGGAGGCCAGGGCTGCTGCAGCCTTTACTGAGACGCCCATTTGGGGAATCAATGAGACTCTTTTTGTTTCTGGGACCAATTTACAGCAGCGTGGGCTCCTGTGACTCAGATAAGGCCTGACACCTTGACTTCTTCTGAGGGAGAATTTGGCCCCTGGTAGTCCATCTGTCTGTCTTCTCGCTCCTTTCAGCTGTTCTACTACCTAGTAGTATTTAGTACAGCACTGGTCTGAAGCAAGGCATAAAGAAACGCTTGATGCCCCTTGCTTAGGCAGATGGATGCATGCACCGGGGTTACAGCGTCTCCCTCCCCACTTCCCATCCCCATCCCAGCAGCCTCTCCTAAGACCGTACACCTGTGGTGTTGCGGGTATTGAACATCTATTGTCCCAAACCACACAGGATAGCCTTGGCAACAGGCCATGTCCTTCCTTCCTTTTTCTGTTGTTTTTATTCTTCAAGACAGTGTTTCTCTGTGTAGTCCTAGCTGTCTGGAACTCACTCTATAGAACAGGTTGACCTCGAACTCACGGAGATGCGCCTGCCTCTACTTCCCAAGTCCTGGGATTAAAGGGTGCGCCACCACCGCCTGGCTCCCTCTTCTGTTTTGTGCAACTGGTCACAGGGTGTTTCTACCTCAGAGTCACTACCAACCCCCATGCTCTCTGTCTGGAACAAGCTGTCTGCCCTTAAGGATTGAGGTGAGGTTCTACCAGGCACTCCTTCTGCAATGGTTACCTTATCATCTCCAGTGTCCACTATCACCTTTCCTCAGGTGACCATCTTTCCTGGCTGGATGACAACAGCTCCCAAACTACATTCCTCTCTCCTATGGAGCACCAGCAGGGGACATGAGCTTTGCATAGGTTTCCTGGTCAAGAGTTAAGGAGGGGCACACAGCTCTCATGGAAGCCACCCTACAGACCCTTCAAGTTCATGGTGCCAGTTAAATCCTAAATTTAAATTTAAATTCCCACACCAGTTAGGATTTAAAGGGGTATTTATTTTGGGGGGTAAAACTAACAAAACACCAACCGTCAGGAAAGGAGCCTAGTCACCGTAGCAGGAGCTGGAACCAAGCACCAGAACCAAGAGAGCAAGCAGAGGCTTGCCACTCTTTTTTTTTAAAAGATAAATAGACCACGCCCCAGTGGGCTGGTATTTCAGCAGTTATTGGCTGAAGGAGCGGAAGGCATTCCCGCAGCACAGTGGGCTCATACTTCAGCGGCTATTGGCTGAAGGAGCAGAAGGTCCTCCCACAGCACCTCCCCCTTTTGTTTAAGAGCATTCTAAACCTACTACAAAATTATATACAATAAGAACAAATATCCTGTCCTAACTAGCCCAAGTCTTGCATAATAAATAACTTGGACAAGTCATGAGAGGGAAATTGCTACATTTATCTAGTCTTCAATCCCATAGAAGATCCGAGAAGGGAAATAATGTTACCTGAGTAATTAGGAAGGGCAATCAGACAACTTCCAAAACATGCAACAAATCACAGAGACAACTGGCTACCTGGGCAATCACCCAAACTCATGTTTTCAGTGTTGAAGCAACCAACTTTTACCAAGGCCCAGAATAACTGACAGATTATTTTTAATAGGCACGAGATTTTTCAAGACCATCTTACCCTGTCTTAGTAAGATTTGGCAGTTCTGTTTATCCATTTCTGCATACTGTGTATTTTGTCAGTAGTTGAGGTATGGGGAGTTCCTTGCCCAGAGAGAGGTGGTGTTCTAGGCAGAAGCTCAACTATCATGGTCCTAGTACAGCCATACTTTGGAGAACCTTCCAGCTTATATGGCCAGGCTAAGCACATGTGGGCTCTTCATAAGCAATACAGAGAGAGATGAGTTTGGTTGCCTAGACGATGGGTAGATGAATGAACAGATGTGAGAGACAGGGAGATAGGCGTGTGGATGGCAGCTTAAAATGTAGACAGCAAGGTGACTATGTTAACAGAATAGGCATGATGGATGGGATCAATGGGATGCCAGAAGGTGGAAGTGAACAGTAGAGAGATGGAGTGAAGGGTGTGCTCGGTTGAGTGGGATGACAAGATGCATGAATAACTCAATGGAAAGGTGGATGGGTAGTGATTCTCGGAGACTGTGACTGGGGGATGCTGGACAGCTCATTCTGACACGTGTCTTCCTTTATCCCTTCAGGTGAAACATCTCTCCCAGCCCCACCCTCAACATCTGGAAAGAGCAGTCCTGATTCCAATCATCTTATTAGATTTACTCCCAATTCCAGTTCTGCTGTGGCTTGCTATCATAAGCTCCTGTCACCGACGGGCTCTTCCTTGTCATCAAGTACCTAGGAATGCCTGATGTGGTGTTTGACAGTCATCTCTCCACCTTCCCCATACCTCACTTATCTGGCCAGATTCTCCTTTACGAAGCCCAGCAAGCTGAACCCCACTTGCCCAGGAAACACTAAGGAACTGGAGCACACAGCAGACTTTGGAGCTCCACACTAGGTCTCTGACTCAGGAGGTCTTGGGTGGGGTTGAGGTTGGCCTTTCTAACAAGATTCTGAGTAAAGCTGACTCCCTGCTCCTGGGCCCCAACCTGGAAGGCTAATGATTTCGGGGTCCCCACAGCTACCCCTCTGGAATTTGTGTGGAAAACTAGAAACCCATAGCGGGCAATTCTCCTGCCCCTGCCCCATTCCCTGCAATCACCCACGGCAATGAAGGACTTGATGAGAGGGATGGTCCCCTTCCTGCCCTTTCAAGGTCCTGCATCCATCATCCCTCACCACACCCCCTGCCTGCTTCCCTTTACTCCTGGAGTCTGGAAGAGCATCATGCCTTCTGCTGCTTGCACAATGCCTGCCCCTGCCGCCCTTGGAACAGCTGCGGACTTAATTATCAAAATAACATTTTAATAGTTTTATAACCGAGCTCCCTTCAAAGATATGCCAGTAGAAGAGGCAGGAAGGAGCCCTTTTAGCACCTCTTCCCGCCCGACTTGCTAATCGGAAGCATTTAAGCTGCCGTGAGGCCCAGATGCCCAAGGAGCCTGCTACATAGATGTGGCTTTCCCACTCATAGTGAGAGCTTCAGCTCATGCCAGCCAGAACCAGGAGCCATCACAGGCTTCCTGCTCCAAAGCAGTGTGCTCAGAGAACTGAGGCTCCCTACTGGGATCACCAGTGTAGGAGTGGGGGTGGGGAGGAGTCACCCTTACTGGCTTTTATCACATTTTTCTATATTTCAGAAAGTTGCTATGGCTCCTCCCACCCCTTTGCTACTGCGTGTAATAATTCAAAGGGCTCCACGCTGGTACTTAGCTCTTGAGCTAGTCCAGGGAAGACCTTGCTTCTCAGATCAGTCCTTCATTCCCCTGGTGGCTCCTTAGATTCCTGGGTCCCTAAAGTGAACCCCACACTCACTCTACCTAGTCCTGGCTACATTCAGAGTCCAGGGACACAGGCCTGGCCCAGCTGCTTGCACCTCTTCATCTAGGACAGGAGGAAACGGGAGCTAAAATAAGCTACGCCCCGACAGTGGTGAGCTGGGATGGATAGCATTATCCTGGCTTCAGAGGGCAGAACCTGGGTAAAATAATTTCTTTCTAAGGGTCCTTCTCAAAGTTCAGTGGCCCGGGGCATTCAGGTTCTGGCTTAGCAGGGGCAGGCACAGCTGGGAGTCACTCTGTCTAGAACTTTCTTCTGCCACTGAGCCACACCTTGGGAAGTGCAGGTTCAGGGAACAAGGCCCCGAGAAGGCTCAAGCCTGTCCGTGGTGAAGTGAGAAGAGAGACTGTGGGGACTGGGAAAGGCGGCATGCAAGCTCAGCCTCCTCCAGCAGCCCTATCCCCAAGCCGTGTGCCCGGACTCTGAGAACGGAGAAGAGGCATTTCAGAGGCCAGCACTCTCTGCTGCCCTGATCACGTGTGCTTGCCTCGTCAGCCTCTGCCTGCTGTAGGAAGCTGCCCTCATCCTGATCCCTGCCACCGCTGCAGGGCATCTGCTGGGCATGGAGCAGGAGCTGAGGAAGCACAGGATAGCTAGCATGGGGGATCGTCCAGAAGACAGGGACTGCTGCTGTCTAAGGTGGTCTGTGGGTCCAGAGGGGTCCACAATGGGATGGGAGGACCAGCACGAGCAGAGACTGGGTGAGCTGGACACTGCGGAACCTGAGCCCTGGGCAGCTTAAGTTTAGCAAAATTACAACTAACCTTAGAAGCAATGCAGCAGGAGGCCACCATGCCACCCGAACACAAGCTGGGGACGGCTGTCATTTAGACCTACAGACTCAGAGCCATCCAGTCCCCAGTCAGTTCTTCACAGACTGGCTACCTGCCTTTCAGGAGAGAAGGCTTGGAGAATCCAAAATCCCATGTGCTTTGCTGGCCACAGACTGCTCACAAGCCTGGCTTCTGTCCTTCCAAGCTGTGTGACTCGCATGCAGTTGGCAACAGCCAGTCAGCACCCTTCACTCATCCCAAGGTTTTTCATTAGCAACCTGGATTAGCACTTGGATTCACAGATCTGCCCAGAGCAGACATCACGTATGTGTGTCCACTCAAATGTGTATGTACGCACATCTGGATTCACAGATCTGCCCAGAGCAGACATCACATATGTGTGTCCACTCAAATGTGTATGTACACACATCTGGATTCACAGATCTGCCCAGAGCAGACATCACATATGTGTGTCCACTCAAATGTGTATGTACACACATCTGGATTCACAGATCTGCCCAGAGCAGACATCACATATGTGTGTCCACTCAAATGCGTATGTACGTACATCTGGGTTTTGTTTGTTTTTTTCACAGTCATCTTTCGACATACGCAGGGAACTGGTTCCAGGCATCCCAAGGACACTAAAGTCCCTCCCATAAGGAGGTGCAGTTTTGCACAGAACCCCCACATGGCCTTCCCATGTGCCTGAATCACTACTAGATTATTACAAAGCCTAACACAATGTAGGTACTGTATAGATAGTTACACTGCTCGGGGACTAATGACAAGGGCAGAATTGTACATGTTCAGCACAGACATATTCTCCCGAAATGTTTTCCAGATACACACAAACTCAGAGATACGGAACGCTGGTTGTAGGAGTTATACTCTTCAGTAAGTAGAGAGTTTAGAGTCAGTATCTCTCAGTCTCTCTGTCTGCCTCTGTCTCTGTGTGTCCCCCCTGCCCACCTCTCCACAGTGTCTCAATGTAGGCCTGGATGTCCTGGAACTCACTTGGCAAACTCTGAAATCCAACTGCCTTTGTGTATGGATCCCCCTCTCCCCCATGCTGGAGTGGGCCTGGATGTTCTGGAACTCACTTGGCAAACTCCAAGATCCACCTGCCTTTGTGTATGGGTCCCCCCACCCCTGTGCTGGGATTAAGACCATGCACTTCTACACCCTACCTTGAGTGTCTTATAAATCTAGTCTAATTAATATTCAATTAGGTGATTAAATGTAGTCTAATGTTCAATTATATTCAATCAGGTGAGCATTTAGGAAGCAGCTGTCAAGTCCAGAACGTGGACAGGAGTCAGGCACAGATCATAAGAATCATCATTGCGGCCGGGCGATGGTGGCGCA
>NW_004949113.1:3879842-3889568 GCF_000317375.1 Microtus ochrogaster
AAAAAAAAAAAAAAAAAATCATCATTGCTTTCAAGAACCCAGGATCCAGTTGGGCTAAGCCAAATACACTAAAGAAGAGAAACAGACAGGGCTGACCAGGCCAGACCAGTTCCAAAGCCTCCTCAACAGAGTCCTGGAAATGGGCCAAAGGGAGCAACAGGACCAGACCTTTCCACACACTTCTCAGAGATGCTACTCCGCTAAATACTCACAGACTTTAAACACGAGGCCCCTCAAGGCCACCACTACACCAAGGAGACAGACTCAGAAGTTCCATGACTTCCTCACAACAAGAAGCATGCCTGAGTCACACCAGGCAGAGAGATCAGGGCCTGTAGTCTTCCTTCAGCCAGGATCCCCTGAACATGACTCCGCAGTGGCCTGGCTGAGGGAAAGAATAAGGCACAAGGGGAGAGGCAGGCCAGCCCCTGGTACTGCTGAGGACCCTTCACAAGGGAAGCCCTCTGCCAGACAGACAGCTCCCATTCTCAGCCCCTCACGGACCAGAGGCCTCACTGAGGCACACCCTCTTCAGTCCCTGTCTACCAACACAGGCGGTCTAGCACTCATTTACAGTGCTTGGGACAGGAAGTTCTTTGCATTCAGATTCTCGAACTTTTATAGACACATCATGAGAGAGCTTGGGGGTGGGACTTAAGGCCACGCTTGATATCCTTCATGCATTCTTTACACAAACCTGCAGAGCAGCTTGACGGCATCTTCAGCATACACCTGCCCTCTGACCGTTACCCATCCCGTGGGGTGAGGTGGAGATATGCCACTTGTAGAATCATGACATTGCTCAGAAGCTTCCAGAGTTAAAAGCCTTTTGAATTTGGAGTCGGGGGGATTTGGAATGTTCAACCTGTCCTAGAGACTTGGCTCCCAGACACCCTGGATCAATGGTAGTTGAGACCTGCATGACCTGGGTACTTGACATAGGCACATGCACCATGAGTGGGTAGAGGACCTGGCACATGACAGGTACATGCACCATGGGTGGGTAGAAGGAGGTTGAGGGGACAGTGCCCAGTACCTGCCCTCATAGGAGGGGCAGAAAGTAGAGACACAGAATAAACAACAGCCCCTGGACTTTCCGGGCAGTTCTTAGGAATGCCATTGAACCCACACAAGAGGCAACGGTGCCAGCAAACATCCTCAGACATGACAGAAACTTGAGTCTTTGTCTGCAAGACAGCCACCCTCCCAGGGACCCCATGGGCAACCAGCTCCCTCTCCCTACCTTGACCAGGCCGCTGGAATACAGCTTCCCGGTCCCCCTGGAGCCAGCAGGATAGGGCTTCTTCCGTTAGCCAAGGGCCATCTTCATTTCCTTCACCTTCTCACAAAGCACTTTCCAAAACAGGATATTAAGGGAAGAGAAACCGAGGGCTTTCGGGGCTTTGCAGCCTCCGCTCCAGGGAAAACCAGACACTCATCCCTGTCTGAAATTGCTTCACTCCGTGAGCCTGTGGGCCACGGGAGCCCTCCCGCCACAGCTGAGCAGAAAATAGAGTTTGTTTCTCTATTTCCCAGACCCCCTCCCTGCCTCTTGCCCTCTCTGCGCCCCCTCCCCCTATTTAAGGGCTCCTCTGCCTGGTCCACAGCTGGGGATTGGGGCCTGGTAGCTTGCAAGCTGCCTTGTACCAAGGCCTGGGCACGGTTCCCTCAGCCTGCAGCTCTGGGAGGGAAGAAAAAAGTTGGAAGTCTTCATATCTCCTCCCATGCCCCAATCCCATCCCATGAAGCCTTTGCACAACCTTTTGTTCCCAGCAATATTCAGGTTTCCAGGTCATTCTCTGGCCTCGCCAGGAATGCAGTGTGCTCCTGGCTTGAGCAAAATGTGCTGGTGTTGAAATATTCATTCGGTCTGGGTCGGGATGTGTTTCACAAGCTTTGCTTGCCCCTCCACCTCTGCTCCTAGCCCACCTAAGAGGGCTGCACGCCATCTTGATTTTGGCAACGCGTTTTTAGATTTTAGAGTCCTTGATGATGGCCTACGATGCTGGGAGTGGCGGGGGAGACACAGATGGGCTCAACCAGTTGTCACCTCTCCAAGGGACAGGACAGGGATATTAGATATTTTCTTGGAAGTTAATTCACTCAAAACTGGGCACTGGGAATATTCTGTCGAAGCAATTAATCCCTCCCCCACCCTCTGCTGCCCACCTAGCATCAGCTGGAACCCCACCACTCTCCAGAGGAGCAGGTACACATGGACCCCTGTGCAGGTGCCTGGGACAGGACCCTGCCTGGGCCAAGAGGGTCGGAGCCGCCCCAAGGATGCTTCTGATTATCAGTCTCTAGTTCGCTTTCCCTCTGCTCTCCATCCCCAGCACAAAACCTTCAGAGTGCCCACCCTGAGGAAAGAAAATCAGCTACCTCCTAGCCCTGGTCTGTAACTAAAGGCTTGAGCTAAATTATACTGGCAGCCTCGGGGAGCTGGGGACTAGAGGGCTAGAGGAAGGGCTAGCAGTGGGTGTGTGGGGAAGGGGGTAGGTCCAGGCATGTTGAGTCTGCTTTTTATCCTGTGCCAAGAGGAAGGGGAGAAACCAAAGCTGGAAAAGAAATACCATAATTCATGGGGCCCTTGCTCCATTCTTCCTGGAAGACCACCACAAAGTGTCATGCAGGCTACAGGAAAGGAAGACACCCCAGTTGTCCAGTACTAGTGAGAGAAGACCTCTAATCATGAGTGAGAGGTGGCAGGTAGGGCCAAGAAGAGAATGTGGGGGTATCCAGTGGCAAGGAGCCATTTAAGCCAGCATTCTGCCCAGCATACTCCTTCCCCTGAGTTTGTCTGCCAACTTTGGAGGTGACCTTAAGTAGCCTTTGCACCCGCTGAAAGTCTACTAACCCATGTGCACCAAGACAGCGCTGATACACTACCCCACCCTCCATTACTGTGCCCTCTAACCCTTGTCCCCTCATGACCCACTTCTACCCAGGGCTTAAAGACAGTGAAAACCCACGGAGCTCCTAACCACTGGAAGACAATGCTGCTTGGCCTCTCCCAACCTCTGTCGCCACTGGAGCCTCTGTGGTCATGCCCCAACCCAGCCCATCACCTAGGTCAATATTCCAGCTCTCCTCATGCTTGAACCTTGGGGGTAAACAACACCCCCCAACTTGCCCTGTTTCTGCACTAACTGTCCCTGTGCCCATTCTGAATTACATATGTGCTTGTTTGCCATGCAGTCTCTGTTCCTGCCTACGCAGTAAGCTAGACAAAGGTGGAAGAAAGGAACCTGTTCATTCTCTAGAGTCCAGCAAAATGCCTAGAAGAGATCCACCTCGATAAGTGTTTGTTGGATGAATTAAAGAGCTACTGGCTGCTGGTTAGCTCCAAACAGAGCCTTCCCATGGCCCCAGGGTAGAGAAAGCAGGGCTCCAGGCACTCAGGACCCACAAGCAAGCACTTCTCCAACCTGTAATGAATATCAGCCTTCTCAGCTCTGCCTTAATTCTTATTCACGATTGGAGCGGATATTCAAGAAGCCAGAGGAGCAGTGTTATCCGATGCCCCAGAAAGCCTCTGAGACCGGCATCCAAGGGTAGAAAAGTTTCACTTTCATAAGGCCTAATAAAATCTTGCTTCCTTGAGCAGGCGGCAGAGGACCCACTCCGAGAACAACGGGGCCTTCTATGGAATGCAAGGAAATGTGGGTTGTGACTAAAATATGGAGTTCCCGAAACACATCGAAAAACAGATGAGTCCTGGCCAAGACCAACAAAGGACAGAGAAAGACTCTAGGGTTCACAAGCTGAGCAAATTCACACCCAAGTGTGACAGGCATAGCAGTAAACGCTTCAAGAGACAGCCAAGGCCCCCGGCACCCAACTTAGGAGAATGGACCAAAAAGTCACCTAGCCAAACAAGGAGGGGAAGGTGGGCAGCCCGCAGCCCGCACTATGGGCTCCCCCGTTTCTCCGCTGTGATTGGAGGAACGTTCAGCGTTTCTTCAGTCTCTCTGTCTTCCGTGGCTGATTAAGCAGTTGGGAGCAGAGTTTACTGTGAAGAAAGCAAACAATTAGGCGCTATCCGAGGTAAACAGTACCTTGGCGGTGGAAGCTGAGAGGAGGGTTGTTGTCAGGAGGGATTATCATTATAATACTTAAAATAACATTTATAACACTTACTGAAATTACGCCAATGAAGTCTGCAGAGACACGGGAATGAAATCAGCTCGATGTGTTTTTATAAGAATACCAAAATCTCTGTCCCTGGGAGGAAAGTTAGAGGCATTAGCGCTCTTTGCCGGGCCTCCATTAGCTGGTAAAATTTGAATACTGTTTCTGAGGTGAGCGCTAATCTTCTTTGAATCCTCCCAACACATTTTATCTGTAAAAAATTGTAGTTAAAAATTTAGTTTGATGGAATGATATTTAAGTGCTTTCTTCATCTTACTCCCTGAAAGCGCCCCAGAGAGTCTCCCTGTAATTTGTTCAAACGAAATAATATTTTCGTTTCCCCGTTTCTCTTTGTTGTCTTGGGTGATGAAAAGTAACATTTCTTTTCTTTCAATCCTATTAAGCGAGGCTCTCAGAGTGCCAGCCACTCAATCCAAATGCGATCTGGCAGACAGGCCCTCGGCTTAGAAAACGGGGCCTGCCAACCCCGCTTTCTGTCAGGGGTTGACATGTCACCAGGCAGCGTTTCCTAAGCAATAACCGAGGAGGCCAGCCAGCTGCGGGGGCCTTTCCTCCGCTCCAGCACTTGTCCTCTCTCTCTCCAGCAGCGGACACCCTGGGAATCTGGGTCCCCATATCCATGTTCTGGGTCCACCTAGTCGCTCACAGTTCACCCTGAGCTGAAGCCACACTTCCCCAGGGCAGGAAGAGCATGGAGCGCCGACCCTCGTCCCTTCCTTTGTGGGCACAATCCCATCCTACACAGCCTCTTCCGTACCCCAGTCATCACCAAAACAGCCTGAACTTCCAAACTCCTACTCGCTCTTCAAAACTCTGATCAAATGCTACCTTTCCTCTGAGGCTCTCCTAAGAAACTTTTACCCCAGCCAGAGGGCGCGACTGAACCAGTCACGGCGCAGCCATTAACTATAACGCCACACGTGCTCTGTTACTTTCAAATGGAGCAAAATCAAACGAGCCACTGGAAGACACGCAGTGTAGACGTGAAGTGAGCAAGAGACGAGAGAACAGATGCATCTCAGCCGGTCTACACAAACACGTGCACATCCGAACAGCAGTAGAGTGGCGGGCAGCTCCAGGGGTAGTGAGCGTAGGAAGGTTTTCAGAGGAGTCACGCAACGGAACACTTAGACTTTGCGTCTTTTTAAAAATACACCCCCCCATGAAGGTGCATTACATTTCAGTTGAAAAGTAAATAAATCCACACCAGTGGGAAACTTCCAGGGGCCATTTCAAATCTCCCCTCTTACTTCAGTAAACCACTGTGGACAGAGACGGGAATCTCTCCTTGGACGGCCCCGTCACTCGCTGGCCTCAGGGACCCTGCTCCCCATCCATATGTGACATTTTCCTAGCACCCCTCTTCTGGGTTTTCATACACACCAAAACCCTCTAAAAATGAGAGCCTGTGTTCTGCTCAGAACTGGGCTCTGCCACTCTCCTTGTCTGTGGCAAACAGGGAAGGACCAAGAATGAGGAGATCTTGGGATTAGCGCTAGGTGCAGGTCCAAGATGGCGGCAGAGTAACTCACTCTCCGGGCCTTTCGGATGTGATGGCCACAAATGGCCAACTAGTTATCTGCCTGGGAAACCCTGCAGGACCCTGGCCTTTGAGATCCCTAGAGAAAGCTGCCATGGCACATGCAGAAAGCATTTTGTGACTGTGCTCACTGCACTCTAAGAGGGACCAAGGCGGAAGTGGCAGTAGCCTCACTTCCTCTTTATGTGAAATGTCAGTGGAATGAAAGCCATCTGAAGGCAAACACACATTTAGTCACAGAAACAGCAGTCCTGCTAATTTTATCCTAATGACATAATTTTCTTTGCAAATACATGAATCACCTACAAAATTTGCTCAGAGTACTATCTGCGGTTTGTGTTAGGAGTTCGAGTAAATTCTTTACAAACTGAAGTCATGGGCAAGGAATGTTAAAACCTGGGTATTGGGCCAGGCAGTGGTGGTGCACACCTTTAATCCCAGTACTTGGGAGGCAGAGGCAGGCGGATCTCGTGAATTTGAGACCAGCCTGGTCTACAAAGCAAGTTCCAGGACAGCTAGGACTGTTACACAGAGAAAAAACAAAAACAAAAAACCAACAAACCAAAAAAGAACCCTGGGTGCTAATGCATAAGCCGGCCACACACATAGCAGACATAAGCAAGGGATGTGGCTAGGATGGCCTCTGACAACCATAGGAATTGTCCCAAAGGCTTAAGGTATCCTTTCCTTAAATGTGGGTTCATAAGCACCAACACCTCCATGCACAGTGAGGAAAAGGAGCATTCCTTGGAAATGGGAGCCGAGACGGTCAGTACATCAGAGAGTAGGAGACCTCCATGAAAGCCACTTCTAGTGACAAGGCAGATCCTTCCTATGTCCCTTATAAGTGACAGTGGGTGTATAGGACAGGGCCTGTGCAGCTCTCATGGAATCTGCCCCCACCCTCTGTCACCTAAGTCTGCATCTTTGTCAAGCTTTAGGGGTGCTGCCGAGCTTAGGATTTCAGGGAGGGTCGTGTGCACCTACTAGCATGGCCCTAACACACTGGACACAGTTCTGGAGGCAAACAGCCACGGTTGAGGTATCATCAGGTTACGCTTCTCCTGAACCTCTCCTTGGCTTGGAGGTAGGTAGCATTGTGTTCTTCCCTGGCTCTGACCTCTGTGCGTCCAAGTCTCTGCGACTGCACTAGGGTGCCATCTACGCCATCACCTCTGTAGGTACCCTTTCTAAGCGCTCACATCCTGTGGTACTAGGGTTGAAATTTCCACTGAGAACCCGAGGGAGATACCATTCAGCTCCAGCTAACAGCACACTCTGTGGATCTATCTCTGCCAGTCTAGAAGGGTACTTCATTCATCCGCCTGGCTGCTGGGCCACCACCCCTCATTTCCTCTCGTGTCTGAGCACATCTTCTTTAGACTTTGCTAAGCACCAGCCAAGGCTTTCCCAAGGCAAAGGAATAAGAAATGCTGGCAGAACCCCAGGACCAACGACAGTGGCAACCCCACCATTTTCCAAATGACCTTTAGCGAAAGGGACTTGGGCAGGCCTAGAGGAAGCTGAGCAGTCAAAGAAGACCCACGTAGGACTCTATGATCACACGTAGATGGGCACCTGAAACATAACATAAGCAAGGTGAGAGCATTGGGATGTACAGAAAGTCATCCTCTTCACCCCAAAGGTCATGTAGTCTCCCCATTACTCCTACGTAGCAGTCACTGTTGCAAGGCCTTGGTGGGTGTGCAAACAGGGTTCTCAATCACAGCCATTTCAAAGTCTGTCCGTGTGTGGGATGCAGCTCGCCTCTGCCAGAGAGAGCATGCTTTGCAATCTGAACGGGCAGGCTTGTTAACTGACTGTTGAGTCTAATGTTATACCACTATTCTGCCTCTCGTTAGCAACACAAATTACCAGCAATTAGCTGGCTGACTGTTCAAAGGCAGTTCAATTTCATGTATAAAGAGAACTATATAATGCTTAATGTATCTATCAAATGTAATAGCCCAAACAAAATTAATGATATGAACACAATGAGTGCTTATACGGGATAATTACAAGGTGTCGGTCATGAGAAGCATGCCACGGCGTAAGACACACAATGCAGGCAAACAGTCACCAAAGTTGACAAGGCTGTCCCAGCTCTTAAGAGAAGGGAAGTCACTGTGGGACTCAGCCCCATCCAGGGACAGAGTAGGAAAGGCAGGCCACTTCAGTGCCTGAAAAACACCAGGCTCTAAGAGAGACCAGAGGATTGATTTTTCTCATCTGCAAAATGGGAAAATTCACAACCGCCTCTCAGAGGCCTAACCTGCACCCCGTATTTGCATGACAAAGAAAGGGCTTTGCTAGCTGTCCAGATCTCACCTGGAGGAAAGTGGCGATGCTGTTGATGTTATTATTATTACCTTAAAATTTCCAAGGTGAGGCCCAGCAGACCTCTTCCCTCCCTCGTCACTAACAGTGTGGTGGCATGATACAAACGACACTGCGATTTAATTACCATCCTTCCTCCCCCTCCGGTAACTAAACATTTTCCTCTGCTCAGTATCCCTGGAATGACAGGGCCATTCCCAGTGTATTACTTGCATATCTATAATTAAATAATTAAGAATTGTTCAAGCCCTTCCAAACACAACAAAAGGCGATGATTATTTCAAACCCACTTTAGGAGAAGTCAAGCCCCGATCAGTTCCATCTTTTGCTAATAGTTATGCAAGGCTGCGCCGGCAGCATTCCCTCTTGCATGCCAGCACACCAATAAATTAAGATATTCCTGGCCGCATCTGCACGAGGGAAATTAGAGCATTACCTGGTCCCCGCCAGTGTGCCAGCTCCGAGCGGCAGGCGCAGCCCACGCTGGGCGACCAGCTGTCTGCGAATGTGGCGTGTGGATCACAGCTCGGAGCCAGGGGATCTCTTAGGAGGTCTGCTCTAATATCAAAACTGCCGCGCCGCAGGACTGTTCCCTTCACGGCACAATATTCAAACACTTCTCCCGCCTCTCTTTCCAGATCTGAAACCACGGTGAACCCAGGCCTGGGACCATCCAACATCGTTGTCCCAGCCCCAAGAGCCCCATGGATTTCGATTTTTCATGCTGCCTGGAGGCCTAGGCAGTGAGGTCAATGCCAAGGCACTTTGTTTTCTGAATCCCCAGCTCTAGCTTTAGAGCTGGGGTGACCTCATTCCTGATGGGTGTAATGTCACCAAGAACAGTTTTGATGGGGGCACGGTGGCCCTTGCAAGGACTTCACAGCCAAACAGATTCCAAACTGGTTCACATAAGCCTGAGCCCACACCTTGAAAAAGAAGAGAGAGCTATTTCCCAGGCTCAGAAATGATGGGCTTCCCACCCAAGCCCCAATGTGTACACCACAAGAATCAATATTCAGCTTCCCACATGTTCTTCGAGCCCCAGCTTCTTGTGCTCCTGGGGTTGGAGAACCTGCTCTGGAACCAGCCCTTGTGCTCTAGACAAGCGGAAGCAGATACAAAAGCATATTGTTCTGACAGTTGGCAGGCGTGCCAGGCATCTGGGACTCAGCAGAACAAGAAAACAGTGAGGTCCAGCAATCATCAGAGATGACCCACCATGCTGAGGCAAGGAGCTTGGCACTGGGGTGAGGAAGAAGGCAGAGGCGTTCTCAGGTACACTCAGTAGAACTGTCAGTAGACAGCAGGCCATGCCGGTGCAGAGGACAGAAAAGGCAGTCTGAACTGCAGGCCACTGATCAGAAAGGAGTGGTCAACAAGTCTCAATGTTTAGTAGCCTGGAAAATGCCAAATCCATCAGCTTCCAGTCGGGAATCCTCTAGCAAGAACTTGAAAGAACATTGTGTTCACTTTAGCGCCTTTAACATGTGCTTACATCTTTCTCAGGATCTTCTGGTGAACTCCGAGTAGCCAGGCAGCTTGAACATCCATCACCTTTCAAACCTCATGGACTATCTGTGCCTAACATCACATATCTAAGCTGGGCAGTGGCGGCGCATGCCTTTAATCCCAGCACTCGGGAGGCAGAGGCAGGCGGATCTCTGTGAGTTTGAGACCAGCCTGGTCTACAAGAGCTA
>NW_004949113.1:3889668-3894555 GCF_000317375.1 Microtus ochrogaster
AAAAAAAAAAAAAAAAAAAAAAAAAAAAAAAAAAAAAATCACATATCTATCTTCTCTCTTATGAGACCGGGACAGTTACCCCTTCCCAACCCGCTCACAACCATCTGAACACTTCTGTGTCTGTCCCCTGCCATCTGACTGAGTCCTTCGGTGTAGAGTCTGCATTTGCCTTGGCCGAGGTTCCATGCTCAGCATAACTCAGGCACAAAGGTGGCAGAACAAACTAGAAGCTCATGGGAGAGGGTCTGAGACCCTGTACATGTTCCATGTGGTAAAGGACTGCCCAGTTGCTAGAGGACATACAAACCCAAGAAAGGGCCAGTTATTAGGAGCTTTTGGACCCAGTGTCCAGTGGGGGTAAACTCTGTTCTCTCTCCACACATCTGTGCTGAAGACAGAGCTCCCACAGGGCCCCACAACGGTGCAAACTAGATCTTCTCCCTCCTGCATGGGGGTGTGTACCTCCTCACGACTAGCTTAAATGCCATCCAAGGTGATCTTAAGGGTGTGCAAATTGTGCCCCAGCATTCTGAGGCCTTTCCTCACTTCCCATCCCTCCATAGTTGTCTTCTGGGATAAAACGTAGGCTCTGGCACAAGTTCAGTTATGAACTGCTCCTGGTCCTGGACGCTTTCCCTCTGGCCTCTCTAAGAGACTGACAGCTTCTAGGGACAGAAACAGATCCTACACTTTTTCAATATCTTCCTTGATCTAGAACCGAGAAAGTGTATGTGGCAGACTAGTCTAGAGAAAGTGCCACCATGCCACCACTATGCCACAGGTGGCAGAGACCGCCAAACAGGAACCCACCAGCTGTCTTGCGGTGAAGGATCTACTCATAGGACCAGACCATTTCTGCCCATTTTCCCTAGGGGCTGCTCTCCCTCAGATCTGAGAAGCATCGTTTCCAGGAACTCCCAGAGGGCACTGCTGCCAGGACCAGTGACTTAGATCCTCTTTCTGAGGTTCCCCAGCCCTTTTCTGTTGAAGGCTAATGGGGCCTCCGAGTACCAAGGGGAACAAAACCAAGTCAGGGAACCCCTTCTTTCCAATTCCCAATTCTAGCAGCTCAAAGGCCACAGCCGAGGAGAATCACGGCTGCCAGCAACTCTGCTGATGTCGACGACCCTTCTAACCAAAGACTAGGGACAAAAGGTGGCTCAGTCTCAAGCCATCCATTCTCAGTTCTTCAGATCAGTTCATAGATGTCATTTCTTCTGCTTCTGCTGCTCACTCAACTCAGGGCTAAGAAACCTAGCTCAAGACCTGATGTGAGTATCACTTTTCAAATGCCCAAATCCCTGTAAAGGTTTAGTGTCTAGCTGTGTGCATTTTGCTCAGTATTAACATGTTCAATGGAGTACTTTGATTTTTTTTTTTATCTAGACGCCAGAAGCTGGTGAATATATGCTTCATAGCTTCAGATAAACCTTTTGTTCTTCTGGGGCTGATCAGCTGGTGAAGCAGCGAGAGGGAGAAGGGGAGGGGAATTCACAGGGGCTCAGCGGTTTCAAAAAGTCAAATTACCTCTGAGCCATAGCAAGGCTGATAATTTAAATGAAAAAATATATATACAGGCCGCAGCACACAACACCGTCTCTGTTAGGACTTTTAATGAAGCCCCAGTTGTGATGACACTGAAGCCGGGAACGCTACGGTGGGATAATTACTTGGCTCCCACACAGCTGAGTTCCATAGATGCATTATTAACGGCACATTCCTCGCCATAACGAGAGCTGAACAGAGGTAGGCTCACAGACCTTGGCGTCCGCCATTAGCGGCCTGGCACAAACACAAATGAGTGTTTTCACAAAAGCATGCAAAGGTTGTGAAATTCCAATGAATCCGTGCTAGGAGGCGGAGTCATGGGGGAAGGGGAAAAGGTCTATGGGGTGTGTGTATACACATGCGTGCACACATGCACGGGTATGCACGTGTGCGCACACACACACACACACACACACACACACACACACACACACACTCCTGTGTGGGCAAACGTGACTGGAGATGTCACCTTTCCTGTACAAAGTACTTGAAGTAAGGCAACCTGGGAAATTATGGACTCGGAACACATTGATTTTTCTGCAGCAGATCCAAGCAGCAGCCCCGGTGAAGAATTACCAAGAAAACAAAATCATCCAATTCTCCTAGAACTCTCTGCTATGCCAGCAATCCTGAGCTCACTTGGCTGGGGGCACTGTGCTGCTGCCCAGCTGGACACCTACACGACACCAGCAGGCAGTTGCCTGTCCACATCTAGGGTCGCTTTCTGAACTGCCACTCATACGGTCTATATTTTCAAGACTTGCAGGCACTCCTGGGACCCCAAAGACTTCTGGAAAGGGGTTAAATGCCGTTTGGGTATTCTTGTAACCCCAGTTACAACCAGAAATGCAGGCACACATACATCCTCATGAGGGCCTTGCAGGACCCTATGAGCATCTCAGACATAGGCTCCAGAGCCCCAGTGACTTCCGGAAGGTGGCTGGGGCAACAGCCCCCAGTCCTATGCCTCTCCTTAGTCTCCTCCAATTTGCTTCCCCCGAAAGCGTCTGTTTCAAGGTGACCCTGTTTCACGAGTTAGCCCCAGCGTCCCCGGCCTGCTCACAGAACCAGGGGCCTCCCAGTAATTAACACCCGCACTTGATGAGGTCCAGCTGGCAGACTGAAGCCGTGCCAGCATCCTTTACTCCAGCCCAGGCGTCTCCAGCCAGCCCTGTGAGGCCTCCTCCCTCCCACCCCGTTCTGGCTACTCTGTCCCCGGAGAAAAAGGCAGAAAGTCACCCATCCCGGGACACCTCACACAGAGCCCTTCGTCAGAGTAAATCGCTAACTGCTCCAACTGGAAGTATAAAGGGCAGCACTCCCCACAATGGAGTGCCAAGCAGTCAGAGATGATGGCAGAGGTTCTGACCCAGAAAGCGGCCATCGTCCACCATGTGTGGACACAGTACACCACAGCACCGGCTCTGCTTACGCCACAGTCAGGGCACACAGAGCTAGATCACAGGGACACAAACCAGGCATGGCCCGGGCCGCCTCTGTTCCTGAAATCAGGATGGGCAGGGAGTCATCGCAGCACGGTGGCACTTTCTGGTTTGGGGTGGGACTCCAGCGGGTCACATGCTTACCGAAGTCAAGCTTTCCTGCATCAACGGCACCTTTACAGTTCTTACTTACTCGTCCCTATGTGTGCCTTCCTGCATACATACCAAGCACTGATAAAAAGTTAGTTTCAAGTATGTTTACACATGCACAGAGACACCGAGTCTGGAAAGACAAACACCAGATTGCTGACAACAGCTTCCTGGGAGGTGAGATTAAGAGGATTTCTGGACCTTCTTTCTGTGCATCAGCATCTTCTCTCACCGAGGAAGACATACTACTTGAGTTTAAGCAAACAAACAGCTTTCTTTAAAGAATGAGGAACAATTTGCCTTTAGTTATAAAGAGCATAGCAATTAGCAAAGTTAATAATAATCACGCTGTCACCAGCCGCTCGGCAAATACAGCGCTAAATGCAGTTTGGATCCGTCCCCGCCCCCTGGAAAAGCGCAGACAGAATCGTTCACAGAAATCACTTGTGGGAGTGAACTGCGTGAGCTGCATCTCCCAGCGTCACTGTGAGCAGAGTAAATGCGAGGGATAAGCCCGTATACCCGGCAGCTGTAATGTGTATGCTGTCACTCACGCAGGCCGAGGGCGGGAGCCACCAAGGCACAGATGGACAAAGGCAGAAGAGTAGGAAGCAGACCCAGTCCGTGCAGGTGTGTGCAGCTGCCGTCTTGCCAGAGCCCAGACTCCTGGGAAAGCCCAGCCCTAACCCTAACCTGACTCACATGGGATGGCTTCAGCTCCTGGCAGGACGCTCCACCAATGTGCAGAAAAAGAGGGAAAGGAGGCAGTGACCAGGGGGACATCAAGTGTGGCTGCCCCCCCCCCCCAATTCTTTCAGTACCTGGACAGCATAGATTGCTAGGTGCTTGTGAAGAAGAATGAGAAGGGGAGACCCCTGGTGGTGAATGCCACCCCCAGAAATTTGGCTCCCTCACCTCCCCCCCCTTCTGGCCAGCAGAGTAAGAGCTCTTCTTCTCAGAGGGCTGTCCAGGCAGATGCTCTCTGAAGACCTCACCCCTGCCTACTGGTGTCCTTGCAGAAGTCTGGAAAGCTGTGGAGATTTCTCATGGAGTTGGAGCACCTCCCTCAGGCTGTTCCCAAACTCAACCAAGACGCTCTAAAGCCTCTGAGGGGGGCTTTTCCAGATGCTGAGTAGATAGCAGGGCGGGGGAAGGGGAAGACGGGCAGGAGAAGGGGGGGAGGAATGGCCCTCAAGGTCCCAAAACCAGTGTTATGCCTGAGGAGAACCACTTCCTTCAGAAACCGGTAGACACTACTTAGGCAAACACACAGGGAAGGTACCAGAGAGGAAACAGAAGATGTGGTTGAAGGCTCTGGGAGCAATGCTCCCTATCCAGGAGATGATGCTCTTGCACATCCCTCAGGGGCCCCTAGAGGCAACCCATGCCCTGCAAAGAAAAAGAAGTAGGGGATGTTGTCCTCAATTGGTCACACCAAAATGTGAGTTCTTGGGAGCCCCTCCTCGGTATGGATGAGAATCTAGAGGAGCAAGTTTCGCTCCTATAGGCTGTGCTGGCGGGTCTCAGTCCCAGGTCTAGTATGGCCTTTCTTCGTTAAAGCATTCTTGCATTGCCCTTTGTGCACCCCCTCCTGCCTCTTCCTCTCTTTATATCAGAAGTTTGGTGGAAAAGAGAAACAGACCCTCAGTCAGCAGCCTCTAGCCTGGGAAGTCCAGCTCGATACCAGTAAGGGGCTAGCCCTTCCTCTTCTCTCTCTCTCTCTCTCTCTCTCTCTCTCTCTCTCTCT
>NW_004949113.1:3894655-3923908 GCF_000317375.1 Microtus ochrogaster
GAGAGAGAGAGAGAGAAGTCATCAAAATACAGTCACAGATTTACACAAAATATACCGAGAAACCAACAAACAGATCCAAATACACAACATAAAGAAACTCTCAAAGACAAGCACAAAATGAAGAACCAAAACCAAGTGCATCGACCCCATAATCATAAAGGGACCTAAACATACTCAAACACTGAATTCACCCACAAGCTTACCAACAAACAAATATAGAGAGACACGGATTTCATATAAACTGTGCATGTCCTCTCAACAGCAACAGCCCCGGCCCTTCCCAACTTCAGGCTCCTCAGAAACAAACCCAGAGGATCAGCAGTCCAGATGCCTGGGAAGGGCGAGGAGGAAGAAACGGGGAGGTCAGAACAAAGCAGGTCCTAGGTCAGCAGCTCTCTGAAGGCAGCGGGGCCCAATCCAACCCTGGTAGTAACACACACACACACACACACACACACACACACACACACACACACGCCAGTCCCCCACAAAAACAAAAAACCTTCTGGTCTCCTTCACTGCTCTGCAGGTAACCCTGCCAGGAAACAGCTAATAGCTGGAGGGCAGAGCCTGGACAGGGGGGAGAAAACAGGTCTCTCCTATGCCCACCAGGGCTATTTTTCCTTCTGAAATACGACTGTACAAAGCAGACTCAAAAGTTACTTAGCAATTCCCTGTCCAATAAGGGATCTGCATGTGGCAGAGCCTCTGGGACAGTGTCCAAGAT
Organism: Microtus ochrogaster; assembly: GCF_000317375.1. Taxonomy (NCBI): domain Eukaryota; kingdom Metazoa; phylum Chordata; class Mammalia; order Rodentia; family Cricetidae; genus Microtus; species Microtus ochrogaster. The sequence continues at coordinate 3,895,383 of NW_004949113.1, forward strand.
GTGCTTCCTTGGGGTCAGGCTGAGCACTGAGGTCAACTCTTCAGAGATGCCCAGGACTCCAGAGGCCTGGACCAGCCTCTGATGAAGCTTGGACCTAATTCTCAAGCCTCCCTTCCTTGAGGCCATCGCCCAGAGGGCAGAAGCAGGCCTGACTTGGGGAGATGAAGCTCTGATAATGCAGCTCCCAACAGAAGGGTACCCAGGTAAAAACTGAAAAGATAAAGTAGCCAACTACAGACATGCCGTGTCCATCAACAGCTAACAAGGGCCCGTGTCTACCCTGCTCTGCCTCTAACCTTGGGAACGAACTCAAAACAAAACGGGAACGAAGTTCCTCAAACCTGAGTGAGTCCCACGAAACAGCACCAAACTTTTAGACCACACTCACTTCCCAGAAGAAGAAAAAAAATCAATTGTCTTTTTAAACCTCTATAGTATTTTGTCAATATTTTTATTACAGCGGAGAATGTATAAATATTTTATTATAAACCAAAGGCCTAAAATAAACAGTTTAGTAAATAGTTATTACATTACAAGGAAAAACATCTGTGGAAACGGCTTTCCATGTAATTATTCTTGCTATTTTACATTAGCGCTCAACGTGAATTTCTTTGGCACTAATGTTTCACTTGTTCTAAATCTTCATCCTTGTTGCTATTATTAAAATCTTAAAAAGGTGCCAAATCTTAAATGAAGAAAAAAAATGATTCGCTAGAAATTATTCATACCACAGTGAGCCGCTACTAAACCTGGCAGGGGTGCAGTATTTTCGGTGAAATTAACATAAAATATACAACTGCAAATTATCCAGGAAATAGCTATGTTCTTTACGGCATGCTTTTACATTCAGAAAAAAAAGCGTTCTCCTTCTCCATCTCGCACAAAGCCACAAACAGCTCCATTCTGGCAAGTTTTAAAGAGAAAGTAATAGATCTCTCAGCAGAGCTCGGGCTCTGGAAAGGGGCTAACAAACACTCACGGGTGGGTCGGCTCTAGGTGAGCACCAGACGACATCAAGCCCGGACCGCCAGGGCAGAAAAGGCAGAAAAATACATCCTCTTTCTCTGTCCATAACACAGAATGGATTTCCTTTCCAAGGCCTCAGCCCTTCCTCCTAAACACAAGAAAAACTGTAACACCATGTAAAATGCAAATGTCCCTGTAAATATTTTATAAAATTGTTGCATACATCCCAAAAGCTATAGGTCTTAATTGAGAGCAGGCGATTTTTCTAGTCAATATATGGAAATGGAAAATGCTAATTTGTGTTTTTCTACTTATGAAAGGCCCTGGAGAACAGCAAGCCACAAATGCACTCACTTTAATATTATAAATATAATTTGGCTCCCTCTTTACCATCTCCACTGCCGTGGCTTTTATCTCCCTGTGGCTGCAGGGGGAGCGGGAGAATCGCTTTTGCAGCGTTCGCCAGGGAAGGCAGCCTCGGGTGATGGCAGGGGGCACGGCAGGCACAGGCTGCATGCTTCCCCACCCCTCCTCCTGGGACTGGCAAACAAGGATATAGTACGATTGGGCCACACGCCAGAAAGCTCTGTCCCACCTGATGTGCCCATGGGACAGAAGCCAGAACAGCGGCCAGTTTGGGCCATGTGCATCCCTTGTTCTAAGCTTCACCTGCCTGCCTGAGAGTTGTCTCTGGCTGAGGGTTACCTCTTGTACAGCCATTGGAGCATAAGCAAGTGGCCAGGGGATGTGGTCAAAGATTGAAGTGTTCAAGCTCCAGAGAGAACAATGCCACTGTCCCCTGGGGAGTGCTACCACCCTCCACCCATCCTCCATCCTACTTGTCAGCCCAGCCTTCTAAACACACCTCACCCTACAACTTCTGCACACTTGAGGCCACTTGAAACTGACCTGGTCCGTACCGAGGTGTTCAGGTGCACCAAACACATCTCTACTTGAAAGTTTAATAGGATACAAAAATTGAAAGTCTCGTTAGGTTGATTTTCTGGAGCAACTAGAGTATTTATGTGCGCTGAATTAAATAAAAAATATATTCTTTTATTTTTCCGGTTTCCTCTTACTTTGCTCTTCATGTGGCGGACAGGAAATTTCAAATTAACCACGTGATTCTCGCCCTGCATCCTTTTGGGGAGCCTGCTGTGTAGGACACAGGGATGAGCTGTGGAAGCTGAGCAAGCTGTGTGCTTGGTGTCTCCCGGGAATCCTCAGATCTGCAAGTCTTCAGTTGTAAGAAATGCTACAAAGCAAAGGGGGCCATGCCTGGCCTCTAATGCAAGGATTAGTTCTTGCCCATTCTTCAACCAAAAGGCCCCAAACCCTTGGTGACGGCTCCAGAAAGACTTCTCCCATCCCAGCCCTTCCTTCATACAGTTCGACCCCTCCTTCCCTACTCTATTCACCGAAGTTCACGTTCAGGGGAGTCCAGAGCACCCTGGAAAGCCAAGCATCCATACTTTAATCCGATTTTACAGCTTTATAAACAGAGGCTCCGAAAGTCCAATCAATCTGCATAAGGCCACTCAACAAACGGGAGGCAGAACCCAGTGGGGAGGCTCTTCCTAGCACAGGGCTTCGACAACCAGACAACATGGAACCCAGGTGGCCTTTATAGCATAATTTGTAACAGACCCAAATAGGAACAACCTAAACCAAAACCAGTGAAAGGCCACTTTGAACACACTAATACAGAACACCAGAACGCACAACAATAAAAAGGGAGAAAGCACCAGCTTCATTCCAGCTCCCTGGACGGATGCCATGGATGAATGTTGACCTAAGGAGATCAGACCCAGAGTCAGTACACCGTGAGCTCAAGCAGATATCCTGAAACAGGAAAATAGTCACAGTGGAAGACTCAGAACGGCAGCTGCCCTTGGTGGGGGAGGGAAGGAGAGTGGTCTGGTGCCAGGTGTGTGAGCTGGTGACATGGATACACCTGGGTACTCTTACTGCATCGGCCTTGGCCTCTACTCAAAGGAAGACCTTCCAGAGTTGGAGGTAACAATGACCCGAAGGTGGGGCAGGCACCTCACCAGAAAGAACGAGTCCACACAGCCCTACAAGATACCCCAAAAGCTAATCCAGCAAGATCAAGAGTCTAGGAACCTCTCTAAACCAGAAAGAAAAATTCCAAGTAACTTTTTGGCCTCTATGTTCCAGTAAGTGCCAAGAGAGACCCTCTAACTGTGGAGACAGGGCCCAGTGGGGCGCTGTGAGCTGGCCCCCCTCTTGCGGGGAGCAAGGAGGTAGCTGGTGACGTTTATTACCCGCCTGCAGCGAGACTGACCGCAGGCCTCCTCTGCCTACACTGAGCCATTAGCTGGTAATGGCCCCAGAGGCTCCCGGCTAGGCCCGGGCTGTGCACACTTGCAACACCAGTGACACTAATGACCGCCACATTGTGCAGATAAATCATCATTGCTCAGAAGGGGCCCCGGCTGGCTGGCGGTCTCCGAGCTTCATTTCACGAATTTTCCTAATACTCAGCTGCCTTGTGAGGGGTTCTGGGGCAGACAATCATCTTCAGATTTCTCTAATGCAGTGTTGTAAAGAAGGGGCAAAAGGAGAAAAGGCGGGCGGGGGGGGAACATCAGCCCATGCCACAGAGGTCTACGGTGGGGGAACTATGGTCTGGAGCAGAATCCACATCTGGGATTCCTCGGGCATCCATGCAACACACCAAAAATGGTGATCCAGGGACCATTGCCAGTCCAAATCAGAATTCCCCAGTCCAGGAGGCTCCAGGATTCACAGAGCAACGTGGCATGGCAGTCAAGGCCATAGATGACCACAGTACCTGGGCTCCAGCCTAGTACTGACACCTGCTGGCTGTGTGGCCTCCAGCAGGTTCCTTGACCTCCATATTTCCTATGAACAAAATGGGGAGGTGTGGGTGAGGATGCAGAGGTCAGCACCTGATACACAGGTGCTATCTGCGGCTAGTATTACCATGACACTTGTCCTGCTAAAATTCAAGGGACAGATAGCAATGGCCACTGTACAATACCTGATCTCTGCAGGTTAGGACTTGAACTCTGGGTCTGGGGCAGGGGGATGCTCACAGTCACAAGGTTCACAGGAATGAGCAGCTCCGCGATCATAGGGGAAGCACTCTCTGGAAATGGGCAGTGTGCATAGGCTCCAAGCCAGTACAGGATATGTATGAGGGGTTGGGAAAGCTCCAGGTTTACCCCAGAGACCTGCTGACAGAAGTCACCTTCAGCCTTAGGATCAAGAAGTCACACTAGAATCCCAGGGGCATCTGGAGAACAGCCTCAGCCCACCCTCCTGGGGGAGGGAACAGAAAGGTAACCTTGGGCATAAACACAGACTCCTCAGGGCTCATAGGCGCTGTCCCCTCCTCCCCACCCCTGCCTGGCACCCACTCTTCTCTATGGGTGACCGATCCCTGCGCTACACCTCAGTCTGGCTGTGGAGTCAGTCCACTTCCAAGTTCAAATCAATTCAGATCTCATACACACCTTTATTCAATTATTGTTTTATCAGAACTGAATTTCCTTTCCTTCTTTTTCTTCCTTTGTTTTTCAAGACAGGTTTTTTTTTTCCTGTGTAACTGTTCTGTTGTCCTGTAACTTGCTTTGTAGACCAGGCTGGCCTCAAACTCAGAGATACCTCTGCCTTCCCAGTGCTGGGATTAAAGGCGTGCACCACACTCAGGTTTAAATTGTACTTATCTATTTATCAATCTCAATCTATTTATGTATTTGTCTATCTATTTAACATGTATGAGTGTTTTACCTGGATGTATGTTATGTCTGGTGCCTGAGGAGTCCAGAAGAGGGCATCAGATCCCCTGGGACTGAAGTTAGACAGTTGTGGGCCACCTGATTGTTCTGGAAACTATACCCTAGGTCCTCTGGAAGAGCCATCAATACTCTTAACTGCCGAGCCACCTCTCCAGCCCCAACCAGGACTCAGTTTCTAATGTTATTCCAAACTCAGAAGTGTCAACTTTCTATCTTGGACCAGAGACACTCCATTCTCAACCTCACTCTGTTCAGGCTCCAAAATGACCAAAGAAGAGGCCAGAGTCCACATCATTGATGCCTCTGCCCGGAAGTTCTCCCTGACCACTCTAAGACACCTCCTTCTGAGCTGCCTGAGTGCTGGCCCTTCTGAAAGCCCATCTCTCCCAGCTTCACAAGCTAACCGCCAGCTCTCAGTCCTACCACAGGCCCTGAGCGTCAGGCAAGTACACGAGGCCACCTCATATGCTCTCCAACCCCAGGAGCCAGCTGACGTGGGGCAGAGGTCATAGGGATGCCCACTGTCCAGTGCTGGGGCAATCAGGAGGCAGGTCTGCTTACCATGGCCTGTATAGGGAAGTTCAGGTGGAGTCAGTGGTCCCATGAAAACAGGGGCATTCAACCCTCCCCAGTGCGCACCCGCTTGGCAGGAGCGTGGCCCAGTCTGAAGACTGGAACCGCATGAGTGCAGCCTACAGGCCTGGTGCGAACCGAATTCCTTCTCATGAGCTGTGCATCTCCAGCATCCGGGAATCACTCCTTGCTTGATTCAAAACCAGGTCAGAGAAAAGTGGCTCTCATTTCCGGAAGGGGTGAGCGGGCCTCCCGGGGAAGGGTTCTGCAAAAGTCTCCAAACCGAACGTGAGAGACGAGTGGGAACCAAGCCTCATTCCCTTGGTGGCCCCACAGCTGCCAAAATTACTGACAAACTGACCTACAAAGAGTTTCTATTTTGTGAGCAAACCCCAAAGGTTAACAGCAGAGCCGCTGGCAGGCAAACGGCACCGCAGAGAGAAGTCTCTTCAGCAGCTCCAGCACGGTGCCCGGGCACTAAAGTACCAAAAGGAGGAAAAAATCCACAGCCATGAAAGGCAGGGTCCCAGGCCACGGCCAAAGGGCAATGCTATCCCTAAGATCTAGACAACTGCGATTATCAGGACTGCCTAAAAAAAAAACAAGATGAAAACCGTTCTCAGCCTGCACACATGTATTGGGGAGACCTACCGTTCAAACCATTGCACCTCAATTTAACACCAGCCTGTGGACATGCCACACAGGTGACACATTTCTCCAGGAAGTTAGATACAAAGTCCAGGAAGCTCTTGTACGTGGTTTAAAACACCACCATCTTAAGCTATTCCAGGGCCCCACGTAACTCCATGTTTGAGGATGCTCGGGCCACGCCAGTGCACGACCTTAGGAGAATTCATCCCTTAACTGTTTACATGAGAATGTCACGAGGTACTCAGCCTGCCTCCATCCTCACCTTTTATGAGGTGCATTTTATGGCTGGTGGGCGCAGAGGCAGGGCTAGGGACAGACAAATGCAGAGGTGCATGGTCATCAATGCAGGGAAAACTTTAGGCAGGAACAATGCCAGCTGAGAGGAAGAAGAGGAGCTGCACTCAAATTTTGGTAATGGGAAAACAACCAAAAGTGGGTCAGAGAATAATACACACAGACAGTCAGGCAGGACCCTGGGCTTCTGTGCGCTCCCCACTTCACTTGCCTTCCACTTGGATCTTGAAGAACACTAAAACCCATTGGCTCCCCATCAATCTGCTGGGCCAGATGGGAAAGCGTCCAGCCTGGGCACAGGAGCCTGGGGTCTCAAAGGCTGGAGGCTTCTGCAGACTGCCCACCAGGATAGGCTGACACACATGTGTTCCAGGCTTCTTAAAGGCAGGAAGGACAGAGCAAGGGGGTCCAGAGCAGACTTTCCCGACCTTAACTGTGGAATCTACAGAACGCTCATTTAAGAGCAGAGCTCCCCAACCACACCTCTCCACTCTCCGGGGACACCTCTCATCCAGCGGCCCAAGGGCACCGGCATGAAGCACGGCTGTGATTTCAGACGTACCTGCTGGCCTCATTTCTGGAGTCTCTCAACAGCGCCAAGGTTCCCAGTGAGCCCTCAGCCAGCAACAGCAGGTGTGGTATGGCCCAGAATCCTCCAAACCTCCCCATGACACAAATCCTGGAGGTGGGGCAGGAGTACTTGGTGACTGCACAGACTCCTAGGGTCCTCCTCCAGAAAGCGTCACTCACGAGGACGATTTTAGTCCTTCGCTGAAGGAATGTGTGAGATCACAAATGTCAAGTTGGCCACTCAAGAAGTAGTTCATGAAGAGAAGAGGAGACAGAACTTGGCAGTGTTGGGGGTGGTCTACATTCGGTCAGCTGTGTGACCCTGGGCAGGTATTCTTCCTTATCTGGCTCTCACTTCCTTGGGTTTGGCGGAGTACAGAGACCATGCAAACACTGTTCCTAACACAGAGAACACCCAGCTCTCTTCCTGGAGACAGAGCCAAGCTTCCCTGCCTAGAGCCACTCTTAAATAGAGAGGGGATACCCTCGACCACCCATCAGGAAAGTGAAATGGTAATTTCTACTAAGTGAGGCCTATCAACCTCCCTCAGCCCTGGAAAGCTGTGAGGTGAACAAGGAGCGCTTCTGCTTACTTACCCCTCGGCATCTAGTCCCTTTCCCTGTTAAATAAACACATTCTCAAGGCCAAGGCAACAGCCGACAGGTGGGAGATACTCAACCTAGGGTTGACTGACAGACGTCAGTTCCCAGCCACTGCTTCACAGTAGCCGCCAGACGGCGAAAGGCGGGCAGATGTTCTGATGACACCTCCCCAAACTGCCTGATGCAAAAAGCAAGAGAAGATTGATCCAAGGGGGATTTCAGGCTCCATGAGCGCACCACCCCCAGTACAGGGTGCTCAAGGAAATTGAGGGCTGTGAATGGTGTGGAGGGCTGTACCTCAGTCGCGTGCACAGCCCCCATTGCTGCTGCAATGAATTCAGCCAGAGCGACCGTGCTCCAGAAGAGCCCTGTCCTCTGGCGTCAGGAGCAGAGCAACACCAAGTTCATTCCTGAACGGGTTCACTCTTCCCAGATCAAACACTGGCCCTATATGACTGCCTGGCACGTGTGCCCACAGGGCCCTGGGACATAAGAAAACCAAGAGATATCCTAGCTACCTGTCTGCTTTGGTTGAGCAATGCCTTGCTGTCCCAGAAACAGGTTTCCCAAGTCTCCAGGCAGAGATGGCACAAGTCACCCAAAGGCCATCTGACTGGCCCTGAGCAGTGATCATTCATTCATTCAGTGGGGGAGAAGATGGCTCAGCAGTTAAGAGCACTACCTGCTCTTCCAAAGGTCCTGAGTTCAATCCCAACAACTGCATGGTGTCTCATTCATTCAGTGGGGTAACATGGGGAGGGAGTCTGCTCACAGCCAAGAGAAGGACTGTCTACCTCTGAAGGAGAGGCAAGACATCGCCCCAAATGATCTACCCTACCACACTACCCTCCCTTTCTTGGCTAAACAGGTAATAAAGGCTCATGCCAAGATAGGCAAAGCCTTCTACACAGGCAACCGCCGAGAGTGTTTATCCTTCAAAGTACTCCTTATTAGAAGACAGCCCTCACTCAGGGGGTTTTATGGATGCTATACTGTGAAGGGTCCCTCTCTGCTCCCTTCAGCCTGTGTAGGGTGATGATCAAGCCATAATTTCAGACATGTAAGATGACAAATCAGGCTGACTGGACGGAGAACCTCAATTTCCATATCCTTTAATTATCAGTAAAGACCCTTCACTTTAGTTCACTAAAGCTATGGATGTTTGTTACTGTGCATGCTAACTAACATATGAGAACCCAGTCTTGGAAGCCACTTTGTGCCCGTCTCTTGCATTTCTATCCGTCCCCAAAACTTCAAAGGCACAGCGGGCAAAATCCTTTCCTAGAAAAGATGGGCCGAGAACAGGGTTGTTTCAGTCCAGCGAAAGTAAAAACAAGACTGCTTCGGAACAAGTCTGTAATTAATTCGCACATTTGACTGTTAAGTCCAGAAATATGTTCATGTTGACAGTGCATTTGATGCTTCGAAAAACAATCTGTTGTCTGCTCATTTGCCTAGCAGTCTCCGAAGTGTCCTGACTCTAGTACCTACCCAAGTGCTGTCTGGAGCTGCAGGTTCCTCGGATGATACCCCGGGGATGAGAGAGGAGGCTGAGGATGCTCAGCTGAATAAACAGTGCCCGTGCAAGAGCTGTCCCTGTGTGAAGGGACAAGACAACCAAGTAGCCCATGAAATTCTAGTATTCCTCTTTCCAAGGCCCACAGCAGCTTGCAACCCTCAGCTCCAGGGCCTAGAGAGCTCTCGTCACCCTCTAGCGCCTACTTAAGTGATCCTGAGGCCCAGCCCCTAAACAGCCTGAATTTGCCTTGCATCTGGCTCAGCCCAGCAGCTGTCCACCTCAGCTCCCAGGATAACACCAGAATGTGAAGGACAGTTGGTGGGAGAAAGAGAAAGATTACATGGGAAGCACAGGCAAGGTCTCTACCCCCCACTTCATGCTGGGCACTGCTGAGCCTGGTTTACAGCGGCGGCGGCCAGGGGTCTGCACAGCAGACCTTTCTCTGTGGAGGACGAAGGAGAGGGAGGGGCTGGAAGCTATCCTGCCTGTGTCTTGGTGCCACTATTCTCCATGAGTCCTGTGACCCAGGCTAGCCCAGGAGTAGCTGTGGAATCAATGTTTCTGAGACACTGCTGACACTCCTGACAGCCTGCTTAGCTTCTAGACCTTTCCATGGACAGAACACCTTCGGGCTAAGAATTAGATAATGTATCAGGAAAACAAGAGAGACCGCCAGAGGCCACGGGACATTGGAACCCAAATAAGGATACAAGGCAAGGATGCTGAGCTTCCTTTTTGCCTTGCATACCTCAGGCTTAGAGTTGGAGAGACTGGGAACTCAGAAACGTACACTAAGTTTTTAAAACTTTTTGTAATATATACATATACATATACATATAGGGGTTTCTGTTGGCAATGTTTAATGAGGCATCAATATGCTCTACATCTCGCTGTTACAGTGAGGTCAGGAGGAAGCCAAGATGCTCCTGCTACTGAAAGCAACCAACCATAGCGAGGGACTTCCACCCACTCTCCTAAAGACACCGGAAGCAGGATGAAGGAGCTTTATCACCACTACAAGACAGCGGTTGAGGCTTAGCTGGGAGGCTGTTAACGCTACCACCGAGCCTGGCTATAAGATGGTACCTGCGGCTAAGCAGTGGGGTTGCATGTCTTTAATCCCAGCACTCAGGAGGCAGAATCAGGTGGATCTCTGAGTATGTACCTGGTCTACAAAGTGAGTTCCAGAACAGCCAGGGTTACATAGAGAAACGTTGTCTCAAAACAAACAAACAAAAGATGGCATCCGGACCTCCCCTTCCCTACAGTGCAACAGAAAAACTCGGGTGAGACATAAGGTCTAAATAAGAGCCAGCGTTTCAGCAGATAATCCAAAACATAAAGATTTCAATCAAAAGCCATGCACCTTCAGTGCTCAGAGGCAGAGCAACATGAGCTCAGCATGCACCAGCCCTTATATTCGCCACCCAACACCACAAAAAACAACAGCAACCAAAATAAATAAATAAGTAAATAAATAAGTAAATAAATAAGTAAATAAATAAATAAATAAAAACAAGCCAGGAAGATCTCAAATTGAATGAAAAACATAATCAGTACATGCTTTCATTGAAATGATAGCCATGGTAGAACTAGCTGATCAAGAATTTAAAGAATCCACTATAAAAGTACCAAATGGTTAGCTTTGAAAACGTGCTTATGAGTAAAATTATATAGACTAAGTAGGTTATATATTTAGGAATATGTATGTATACATATATGTTTGTAACAATAGTTAATGGATTTGAAAAAGAGAAAGGGGTGGTATATGGGAGGATTTGGAGGGAGGAAAGGGAAGGGAGAAATATTTTGTGAACACCCTTAAAACAGGGAGTCTCACCACAGGCATAGTTACAAAGAGGAATGAAGCAGAGCTGGAGCTGGCTTAGTGGCTAAAGGGCTTGCAGCATAAGGACCTGACTCTGGGTCCCTGGCAGCCACATAAAAAGGCAGGTGCAGTGACAAATGTCTATAACCCCATGGCTGGATGTGGGAGTAGGAGGATTTCTGGAGCCTGCCGGCCAGTCAGCCTAACTATCAATGAGTCCCGGTCTCACTGGAAGGCCCTGTCTTGAAAAATACAGTGGAGAGTGACAGAAGACATCTGACCTCAACCTCTGGCCTTCACACATGTGAACACACACACACACATGTACACACGTGTACATTATATTTTGCACACACAAAATGCAAATAACAAGAAGCGCTGACTAGAAAGCTTAAAATAAAAACAAAGTGAAATCTATTAAAAGTCAATGAGAGAACTTAACAGTAGGAGTCAGAGAAGAGAATCTATGAAACAGAGGGCGGAATGGCTGCCAAAAGAATGGCCCAGTCTAAACAAAGAGCACCGAGTAATGAATATAACAGAGATTGCTGCAACTATAAAATCTGTGTCATGTGATCCAAATTCCAGAAAGACAGAGGCACCTCAGGGGAGGAGGGATGGACTTTGAGGTTGTGAGGCACTGTGGTGAGAAGCAGGGTGGAGTTCATGGCAGCAGAAAATGAGATGATAGCCATAAGTACAGAGTCTGGAACCCTGAAGGCCCATCTCCCAGCAACCCATTCCTCCAGCAAGGTTCTGAGTAAAACAGCACCACCAACTGGGGACCAAGTGGTCACACACATCAGCCTGAGCAGGACATTGCACACTCAAACCTCAAGAGCATCTTAACCCAAAGAAATCCACACCAAGACCCATCTAGCTAGGGACAAAGTGTGCCTTGCCCAGGACAGCAACACAACAGCTCGGGACAGCAGACATCTCACTAGCAGCAATGGAGGTGAGGAGGAAGTGGCACATTGCCAAATATTGGAAGCAAAGGACCTGTCAACCTAGAACCTCCATTCAGTAAGAGTCGAATCGAGACAGCCCCAGACAGAGGAACCTAGGAAAATGTGTCAGCAGAGGCGGATGTCCGCTGAATGACTGAAGGAAGTTCTCTAGGCAGAAAGGAAATGACCAAAGATGGGTGGTTAATAAGGGAGGGATGCTGGGGAGACAGCAAGAAGCATACGTGACTTTTCTCTTCTAAATGAGACTGGACACAAAACAAGAAGTTATATTAACACTGACAGTAATTCCAGAAATACAGAGAATAAATAATTAAGGTGATTAGAATAAACAGGGGAGGCAGTGTTTTCTGTATTTCAGCTAAACTGGTAAAACGACACAAACTGTATCTGAAAATGCTATGCATATAATTTAATACCTACAGTAACGATTCTTAAAAACATGCAGGAGTTAGGGAGAGGGTTCAATTGTAAAGAGCCTACCATCCAAGCACAGGGCCCTGGCTTCAGATTTCTGGGGTTTGGTGCCGGCAATATGGCCTAGCTGAGTCTATAAGCTCAGTGAGAGACACTAACTCAAAAAAAATAAAGTGGAAAGCAAAGGAAGATACCTGACATTGACCTCTGAAGGATTAAGAGTTCAAAGCAAACCTGGGCTACATAAGCAAGCAAGCAAGAAAGGAGAGAGGGAGGGAGGGAGGGAGAGAGAGAGTCATACACAGTGATTTTTTTCCAATCATGATAGAATATAACTAGAGATTAATAGTGCAAAGATAAACTCCAAACACTTGTATATTGAATAATGTACTTCCCTATAATCATGAACTAAAGAGCACATTTTAGGCAATTTTTAAATTGTATCTAATTAGAGTTTAAGAGACAGCTGGGTGGGTAAGATTGCTTACCATGTGAGCATGAGGACCTGAGTTCAAATCACTAGTGCTCACATTTAAAAGTCAGGTATGGTCATGAGTGCCTGTATTCCCAATGTTACAGGGGTTGGAGGCAGTGAGACTGCCAGGGCTTGCTGGCCACAAGCCTAGCTCCAGTTTCAACAAGGGACTGTGTCTCTCCAAAGAATAAAGTAGGGAGTGACAAGACAGGACACTAGAAACCCACCTCTGCCCTCTGCATGCATACACACAGGTGTGTAAATAAACCACAAACACATAACACACACACATACAAATAAATAGATAAACTAATTAAAATAAAACTACAGCATGTTAGGAATCTGAGAAGCACGGCAGAATCAATGCCAAGATGATAGCAAGAGCTCAAAAAAGATAAAAAGTCCCAGATCAACAAACATCCATTCCAAAACCTAGAAAAACAGTAAAGCCTTAAGCAAGCCGAAGAGAGGGAATAACACCGATGAGATCAGAAATCAGGCAACAGAAAACACAAAATTGAAAATTAATTAACAAACAGTTGGTTCTTTGAAAAGATCAATAAAATTGACAAACCTCTAACAAGACTGAGAAATAAAGGGGGGTGGGGGAGGGGGGCAGGCTTACAAATTACCAGCATCAGGCATGAATGTAAGGCTATCTTTATGGACATCAAAAGGATAAGGGAACAATGCCAATACAGAAAATTTAAGAATTAGATGAAACAAACTAACTTCTTGAAAAATAAACTACTAAAACTCACATATTATGGCCTGATTTGAATAGTCCTATACTAGCAAAGAAGCTAAAGTATTCATGACTTAGCTGGGCAGTGGTGATGCATGACTTTAATCCCAGCACTTGGGATGCAGAGGCAGGTGGATCTCTGTGAGTTTGAAGTCAGTCTGGTATACAGAGAGAGTTCCAGGACAGGTTCTAAAGCTACACAGATAAACCCTGTCTCAAAAAACCAAAAAGAGAAAAAAATAAATAAAAATGAACTGTGCTCTCCCGGAAACAAGGGTATCTATTCCACCACTCTTACTCAACACCATCTTGCAAGTGCAAGCCAAAGAAATAATACAAGAAAAGAAAATAAAAAGATATAGATAAGGACCTATAAAATTCCCCAATAGACAACATGACTGATTATTTAAAAAAAAAAAAAACCCAGAAACTCGAAAACATAAAATAAAAATCAGATAGCTATGCTAATTGAGCAAATTCTAAGGATACAAAACTGCGCTCAAAGAACCATCATTGCCACGTATAGTGTCATATGCCTGTAATATTAGCTAGCACTCAGACAGTGGAAGCAGAAGAATCAAGAGTTCAAGACCAGCCTGAGCTATATACATCAAGACTCCATCTCAAAAACATAATACAATACACTACAATATACACAATATGATATATACAATACACAACAAAATAAAATAAACCAATTACATTTGTAAATATGGATAACAAATATTTAAACATCAAAATTAAAAATACAATTTATAATTGCTAAAAACAAAAACAATAAACATTTAAATAAATCTATTTAAACCCACACAGGTATCATACAGTGAAAACTAAAAAATGTTTTGGAAAAAAAAAAAATCAAAGAAGGTCTAGCTAAATGAAAGGAAGCACTGTGTTAATGGGCTGGGAAACAGAACAGAACCCAGAAGACAGCACTCCCCAGATCAACATACACATGTAACACAACTCTTATCGAAACTACAGAAGAGGGCTGGAGAGACAACAGGCAAGATGCTGTCTCTCTCGGAGGCTTAAGTTGTTTCCAGCACCCACATCAGGCCACTCAAACCCTGCCTAGAACTCCAGCTCCAGGGGCTCCAATGCCCTCTTCTGACCACCTCTGTGGGCACCCGTACACACGTGGCTTTTATTTACACACAAAAAACACATAAATAATAAAGTATAAGGTCAGGTGGTGGTGGTGGCACACCTTTAATCCCAGTACTCAGGAAGGCAGAGACAGGCGGATCTCTGTGAGTTTGAGCCCAGCCTGGTCTACAGAGTGAGTTCCAGGACAGTCAAAGACAGAGAAACCTTGTCTCAAAAAACAAAACCAAAACAAACAAATGAACAAGAGAATAAATGCATTTTAAATTACAGTAAGAATTTCTTTGGATATAAACAAGGTTATTCTAAGATTTATCTGAAAAGCAAAGAAACTGGAGAATCTAGAATAATATTGAAAAAATGATTTTTAAGAGAGGATCAGTCTATTAATTTTAAGATTTAAGCCAGGCATGGTGATACATGTCCTTAATGCTAGCACTTGGGAGGCAGGAGCAAGGAGATCTCTGATTTCAAGGCTAGGCCAGTCTATAGAGCAGGTTCCAGGGCTACACAGAGAAAGCCTGTCTTGAAAAACAAAAACAAACAAACAAAAAAGAGATTTACTCTATAGTGGCAGTAATCAAGAGTGTCACTGACAAAGGAACAGACACACTGATCAATAAAACCCAGAAATATACCCCCAAATTAATCCAAACTGATACGCTGATCACAGTGGTTCTCGCCACAGCTGAGTTGTGGGGTTCCCCCAGCTCAGTCACCCTATACTTCTCTTCGATTGTCTCATAGCTTGCGGGGAAGAAGTCTGGCATTGGTGCTCAAGAAGATTTGGGAATGATGGCTCAGGGTCTTGACTCAAACAATCACCGCATCTAAAGGATGGCCTGCTGCTACTCTGGCTCAGTAGCCTCCCAGTATCTTTTATGTGCCAGGCAGTGTGCCCTGCCTCTTATATCTCCTTTAACCAGCCTAATGTGCCAAAGAGACCCCGACAGGTGGGTGCGAGAGCCGCTGCACATTGACCCTACTGTATGCTGTCATGGAAACGGATGCCTTACTAGAATGCTTGCTCCATTGCTGGAGATGATGACTCCAGAAAGGGAAGTTTGTGTCATCTACAACAAACAATCCGACACGAGTAGCTCAGGACCTCGGAGGCCAGAGGCTCTCCTTTGGTGCCAGGGCGGAAGTACACGTCCCTCTGCTGGGGCAATGAGCTGTCAGCTGCACCACAGAGACTACCTGGGAAGAAGGGCAGTAAAGGAAAGCAGAGCTGAGATCGGTGAGGTAGGGTTCCGGGCTTGTGGTGGGGTCATGGGAGCCTCTAGATTCAGCCACACCTGAAGTCTGTTACCCACATATGCCCAGACTTGGCTAATCACCTTAAGATGAGCCCAAGCCTCTGCCTGCATAAGCCTTGCTCTCACCGCCGTGGCCTTTATAGCACTTCGCACCTAGTAAGGCTCCATTTTTTGGACTATTCACGGCTTTGCACACTGAGCAAACTTTTGATACTGACATGTAGATTTAGTAAAAAAAATCTGCAGAACAGACTCAAAGCGCTAACTTCCTAAAGGACCCTGCCTAGAAAAGCTCCCACTGTGCCCCAAGTTCTCACCGGCCCCAGGCTCACAAAGTCATGCCGTTCATCCTTAGGGATCTACTCCCTGTCTCTCTGGTTCTGTGTCCCAAGGTATCACTGGAAAGACACCCCCACAGGTGCAACACTAAAAGGTCAATCACTAGGGCAACCCAACTGCTTCAGGGACCCGCCATGTGTCCCCCACTAGTCCTCAGAGGCCCACGAAGAAGGGAGACATAGCCAGTGTCCAAAATCAGTATAAGGCTCTGATACCAACTGGGTACTCAGGACTCAGGAAGCCACACTCAGAGTGACCACTAGCCACCGGATCCTTGATGGCTCTCTCTATCACACTAAGTATCAGCAGGAAGTGAATTCAAAGGAAATTGAACCAAGCGGTGTGATGGCCACAGAGGGCATTCAATCAGCTCAACATTATAGGCTACCAAGCCCATGGGGATGTATGAGAAAGAAGGGATGGACATACTTCATGAGCTGGTCCATGCAAGATGATACCAAGCCTGTCTCCATCATCCAGTAACAACTTTGTGGCTACTGCCTCCTGGCATCCATCCTGCCACTTCCCTTTCCTGCCAGTTCTCCAGTCTTTGGGCTGCTAACACCCTCCAATTTCACCTTCTGAGAATGACTAACACTTCCTGGGACGTTTAGATGTCCCAGTTCCTGCTTCTCATCCTCTTGTCTTAGCTTGGGAGCCAGAGAGTGCAGGGGACACTGTTTGTGCCCCTCAGCTCCTTCTTCTCTGGGCCTCTCCCAGCCCCATTTGCACCCACAACACAGTGACACCTGCTGCCAAGGCCAGGCGACCTCTCTGTGGTTTGCCACACTGAACCAGCACTGTTCCCAGGGAGACACTCCCGTCTGCCTGAATGGCATGTGCCCCTTACACTTTGTGAAGATGCCTCTACTGTCTGGCTGGACTGATGCTCAGATCCACTTCTTGTACCTAGCTTTCCTATTAAACTCCCCGCACAGGGATCCACAGTCAGCCGGATGCCAGCACTCGGACCCAGCATCTCAGGCAAGCCAGCTCACGCATGCGCTCAAGCACATCAACTGTGAGGAGATTGTGAAGAGGACTAAGGAGCTTAGTCCTCAGGCCTGAGTTCAGACCTCTACCTGGCAATTCTACACACCCTCAATTTCATATACGGAAGGGGACAGTAACAGAACCCCTGGGTTACGCCACAGGATTTGCTGCATAAGCATACACAGACACAGACACCGAAGCCTGCCATATGGTAAGTCTCACCAGACGTAACTGGTCATTGCCAACTACTTTGTCAGCCCTAGAGTTCCTGTTCTAGAACAACACTCTTCTCTATATGTCATTCAGGAGCAGGTCACCCGGACCTCTAAGTCACTCCTAACCTCTTCCCTATGCCCAAACTCAGCACCCTCACCTCTCCCCCTACCTCACGGTTCTCTTCAACTATGCTCAAGTGTCCGCCGGTGCCCTGGACAAATTCAGCCTCTCTTTCCACCCGATGTCCCTGCCACCTTTCTTCTCATCCTTGGACACTCTGCTTAGATACCACCAACTCTAGGAAGCCTTCCTGGCACACTCGCATTGACCAACACAGCCCATATCTGAGGCTGGTGACATTATGGTAAACTTGAAGTATCAGGTGCCCAGTTGAACGAACAGTTCCTCAGAACATGCCCAGAGGATTTAACCAGGTTTGTTGGATGTAATGTTACAAGGTTACTAATAGGGGAAATCCCAATTGTACACCTCTTTCCTCTTCTTGAAAACAACACACATACACACATGAACACACATACGCGCACACACACACGCACACATGCATACACACACATACCAGGAAAGTGAGAATCTGAGGGTCACACCAACAGCTTTCTAGAACACACTAACAGGGAAGCCAACGGAAGCCAAGGAAACTGAGTCCTGCTTGCTCTCTTCTCTGCCCGAGCTGTGATAGCTTACTGGCTGTCTGTTCAGACTTATTACTGTGGCAGAACAATTCCAAAACCCAAAATACAGTCTCCAGAGAAGCAGACATTTTATCACATACTGAGGGGAACAGAGGCTCAGGTCTGGCGTTACCAGAATCAAAGGCGCCATTACTGAGCCTGGCAGGGAGCCCTTTCCTTTTCCTTTCCACGCTAACCTCTTCGGTTTGATTTGAGACTTTCGTATCTCCCTGGTGCGAGAGAAATCTCACTGGTTTCCACTCCAAACTATTCCCCCTGGACCAGCCAGGACTCTCCTCCAAAAGCTGTGGGCTGGGCCCACAGGGGGTCCCAGACTTCCAGAGGGCAGCAAGAAGGGTGGGCTGGTGCCTTCAGGTACTCAGATACATAACCAGAGATTCATAGATTCAATATTCTCTCTCTCTCTCTCTCTCTCTCTCTCTCTCTCTCTCTCTCTCTCTCTCTCACACACACACACACACACACACATACACAGTACACAGAGACCCCCTGCAGATGGATTACCTATTTGTATACCAAGGGAATGGCTAGGAAGCCAACAGTACGGTATGCTTAAGTCCTGAGCAGAAACCATTTCTAGCCCAGCCCTTGATAGGCACCCAGGGACAGGGGCCAGCAGGACATGACTAATGTCCCTGGGGAAAGCCTGGCCCTGCCTAGCTGTCCTCCAGAGATCCCATAATCATTGTCCAAGGACACTGAGGACAAACAATCCTCAAGGACTATCCCTTCCCAACTTGACTTCCTTGGGGTTCCCCCAGGGGTCTATGAGGCCCCGAGTAAGGATATCCAGAGGTCCAGGGCCTAGTAACCAACCCCCTTAGGTCACAGCAAGTTTCCTATCTTGAGAGTAAGTTCTCGGAGCCTTCATCCTGCCTGTATCAAGTGCTCCATCCCAAAGAATCAAAAGAGGAGATGCCTCCAAACAGTCAAGAAGCAGCCAGCTTGCCAGGACAATTGGTTTCTCAAAGATCTTTATATGCCCATTGCAGGCGCCCAGCCCTGTGGTAGCATGGGCTTTCAAAGATGACCCTGTATTGAAAGGCTTCCCAAAATCCTTGTCTCCAGCAGATCCAAAGTCCCACTGCCCCAGCAGCCCTGGGAGGGATACTAGAAAAATGCCCCTAAGGAGAAGCATCCTCAGCCACCCTAGTGCCCAGCATATACAGGCAGTAAAGCCACTCTTCGCTTCCACCCCTCTGCTACCAAACGGCTAGTTTACCAGCCCCAGGGGAATTCTCCAGCAGCTGGGGCTCCAGAGGAGACCTGTCTCGGCCCCCTACATGCCCCGATTTTACTAGAAGGCTGCCAAGCTGAACATTGCCACTTCCACCCCCAAGTCCCCTTGGTTCGGCTGAGGGCAACTGTTACTCAGGCCGGCTCCAGGGCAGCCACTCCGGACTCAGGCCATTTAGCAAGAGTCCCTAAGGACTCTGGGCCCAGCAGATTTACTAGGACTGCAGAACCAATCCTACATCACGGCTCCTTGCTCAGGGCTTATATGCTCACAGTACCGGCCAAACGTCATCCTGTCCACTGGTGCTTACCTCCAACCCCTGGGGTACAGGGATAGGATTTTGTACTCGTCCCACCCTGCTCTCTGTCTGCAAACACGGCACTCTGCTCAATCCTCCTAAAATTCTCAGCTCTGTCCAAGTCACAGCCCACTCCAAAACCTTCGACGGCTCCCCTGGTGTTTTAGATCAAGCCTATATACACAGACTGATGACTGGGGACACAAATGAGCCATCCTGCCCCATGCAGCACCCAGCCTACCCCAGTGAGCCTGCAGATCCTGGGAGGACACCTGCCTACTCTTCTTGCCCATGGAGAACAGCCGCTATTTGCTCCCATATGCTGCGCCTGTGCGAAGAAGGAATCCAGATGCTGCCTCTTCTAAAATTTCAAGAAAATCCAAACAAAACATCCGGCAAGAGGATGGATCAGGTTGAGCAGTGGACCCAGCCTAGAATGTAAGTCCAAATTGACATCCCTTAATTCGGTATTCAGAGCCCCTTGTGACTGTGCCCACAAATGGCATCCCCGTCTTCACTGCCATGATGCTATGGCCATGTGCTGAGCCATCAGACTGAGCCCCACAGCTCTTCCACGCTACTCCCGTCCCTGAGCTCTGCTGCCACATGGTCCTCTGAATGGCTGATCTGCACCTTCATGGCCAAACGACAGAAACAAAGGCTCCTTTCCCTATGCTGAGCTCACCTCTCAGAGACAACCCCACCAAAGAAAAAACTCCTCATCTTTCAGGACCCAGGCAGGCCCTTCTGATCTATAGGTCCCTGAACTGGGGCCATCGGAGTCAACCCCAGCACTAATCTGTCTGTCTCCTCTAGAGACAGGGACCCATGGCCCCTCTTACCATAGGCCAGGCCAGGGCTATAAACACAACGGAGAGAGTCAGGCTATTGTTTGACCTGCTCTGCTGTGCAGCAGCGGTAAGATCTTGAACAAGTCATTTTCTCTCTGCAAGGCTAGATAGATGGGGATAAGTACTGCATCCTCCTCAAAGTCTGCACTGCACAGCTGTGCCCTACAGAGTCTTGAACAGGATGTTGTAAGTCTTGAGAGCAAGACTGTAGGCATTTCACGCTCAATGGCCCCTAGAGGCCACATGGCTCTCACCATCCTGCTCCACTGATGTTCTCTGATGGGTCAGAGTAAGGAGGAAGGAAAAGGGCAGCAACTGGCAGAGAGGTGAGGGCAAGAGACGCTACCTGGGCCACCTGGCCACCTTGCCATGGGCATGAGTATCATACCCCCTGCTAAGGGGACTAAAATCCCAGGTCCTAAGACCCTCCACTGAGCTGCAGGAGACCAATAGCTCCCCCATGTCCTGGCAGCAGACCAGCTCACAGTGATGCAAGCAGGTGTAGATGAGGTGCCATGCCCAGTCACCAGATAGATGGCACCCATTGAGGACCAGCTCTCAAACAAAGCTGAAGGCCCATCACACCCTCCTTTTGAGGTCCTATACTCTGGTGCTGAGCAGCCTTCTTGCCTTGCTCCTGAAGACAAATGCTTTTCAAGTCATGGACAAAAGAGAGGTAGAAGAGAAAAGGGAGGGGAACATCCTGGAAGTTTCCACGGTCCAACTAGCCAGCTCTTGCCCTCCATGTTCACAAACAGGAGCCATATTGCCACTTGCTACAGAAGCAAACATTTCCAGATATCTTCATCAGCAACCCCCGGCTCTTCCGAGGAAGAGTCTCAAAGCCTGCAGACAGGATAGTTTCCCTTCCTGCACTTTTGCAGGGCCTTTCAGGTAGAAGACATTAAAAACCCACCAGTCTCCCTTTCAGGCTGAAACCCCGGGCCCACCTGCCCTTCCTGGCGCTTCCTACCCATTCACTGCCCATGTGTCCACCAAACACGTGACCATGCTCTCTGCATCAGAAGAAAAACTCCACACCACCCCGGGCAGAAGTTGATCAGATGAGGGGTGAGTGAGGACACTCGGCACCGGAACCCACTAAGCAGGATGGGGACCAGGGGACCGTGCTCATTTTGTACCATCTCCATTAAAGGGGGCCTTTGCGACAGTTCCCTTCATGTTGACATGACATATGGACTGTGGCAGAGGCCTCACACCGTGGGCTAGAGCAACATGCATCTATCCACTCTGAGAACTGATGTGCCACCATCTACTGAAGGAGAATATCACACACCCTGTGACCCAGAAATTCCACATCTGCTCTGGTATCCCCCCCCCTTATGCATATGACACATTATATTATCTACAGGATATGGTACCTATATATTCCCACATCCCCATGAAGGTCCCATGTGTACATTCACTAGCAGGCATGTGCAGCACCCTAGTCACAGCAATGTACTCTGTGAAACAACCCCAGAGTCAGCCAGAAAGGAGCAAGTACACAAAGCCATGTTCCCATGACAGAACAGTCCACCCTGAAGAGAGAGAATGGGAAGACTGGGCCTCAGACAGAGGCAAGCATGGGGAGAGAGGGAGCATCCAGATACTGTGAGTACAAATGGTGAGGCTCCATTCATAGAACACACAAATCAAACACACCCAACTGTGCTTTGGGACAGCAGGACGGGAGCAGCTTTTTGCTGGTAGCAGGGGACCTATAGAGTCAAAAGAGTTAGTTGGTTTGGGGTGCTGGGGACAGCTGGCTTTCTTGATCTGGGCACTGGCTATAGAGGTGTGCTCAGATTCAAAGACAAGCGAGTAAGGTTTCTAAAAGTGTGTGCCATGAAGGGTTTAGTTAGGACCCAAATGAAAAGATACTGGAGGAAGCAAAACACTGGCCAGGGGTAGGCTGCTCTGGCTGACAACAATCTCTCTGCTCAGACCACAGGATTTGGTAGGTGATCAAAAGTCGAAGAAAAACCCAGGGTACTGAAATTCCAGGACCTTTCTGAGGCTGGGTGTCAAAAAGAGGCATCCCATCACACCTCAAACTGGCCACTGCCATTCCAACCCCCGGGGACATTTATAAAGCAGCAGCATCTTCTCTTCTGAACCAGGCATCTCCAGCTACTCAAGGTCAGGAGAAAGTCACTGCCTCCCTGGGGATGCTGGGCTGTGGGTGAGCTCTGTGGGATTTTGAAAACTCCCCTTCTAAAAAGAGAATTTTTCGCCAGGTGGTGGTAGCACACACCTTTAATCCCAGCACTCAGGAGGCAGAGACAGGCAAATCTCTGTGAGTGTGAGCCCAGCCTGGTCTACAGAGTAAGTTCTAGGACAGCTGGGGGTACACAGAGAAACCCTGTCTCAAAGAAACAAAAAGGAACTTTTCGAAGTTCAAAACCACTTAGGAACGGGCCCAACTTTGCGAGCATTCTCTTTTGACAGAATGCCGCAGAACTCATCACATGGCATGGGAAAACATGAGCAGTTAAATGTATTCAATGTCATGACACACAGAATTGAAACATAATTGCCCCTGAGTGCTCGGCAACCGGAAAGCACTTGGCGCAGAAATGGAGGGAAATGGAAGCAGCTGTCAAAAGTTTGATTGCAGCGTGAGTGCCACCGTGACAAGAAGGCGTAGGCAGGGCGGGCGCTCCCCACCCTGCCATCTTGGCTCCCACGGAAATGCCACAGAATCAAAGGCCACCATCCAGCAAGTGGGAAATGGTGAGGAGCCATCCATGTTACAGTCATAGCGAGAAGCCCTATGCCGGAGGGCATGCTCTTACCGATCATGTGGTTGGCAACATGGATCTGGATCTCTCTCTCATTCTCGAAGGTCATCTGGCACTTGATACACTGGTACGTCTTTTTCTGTATGAAAGAACGAGAAGGAGGAGTCAGGTAGACAGAAAGCCAGGTTCCCAATAGCTTGGCTCAAGATGTCCCAGAACAGTCTGGCCTCTCCCAAGCATCCCAGTCCACCCTCTTCCTACCTCCCTCTAACTCTAGCCTCATCAGATCACAGGCCACCTTCCACAGGGCTGCTCCTCCGCAGAAGCTGGGGTAATTCTGCTGTGTGCCAAGGTCAACTTTCCCAAGAGCCAAGGGAGTTTTCCCTGCTTATAAAGGCAAATCCATGTACCCACCCACCCATCTGCGAGGACCCCCCACCATTCCAGTTTGGGCGTGCTGAACCCCGTATCATCTCTTGCATGAGAGGTGTGGTTTGCCAACTGGTGAGATCTGAGAAAGAGTTTGGGGCCTGAGAGCTGGCCTGTCTGAGGAAGTAATCCCTTGACAGAGTCATATATAATGGCACTGTGTCGTAAGAAGTGAGGCCTAGTGCGAGGAAGGAGGGGCCCAGCCCTGGCACATGCTCCTGACGTCATCATGTCCTGCCTCACTATAGGAACTGGAAGTACAAAGTTAAGAAACCCTGGAATGAAAGATCTGAGATTGTAGGCCAAAATAGGGCTTTTCTCTCCTTAGACTGCTTTTTTCAGGTATCTGAGACACACACACACACACACACACACACACACACACATGTCCGCACACACACACACACCCTAAGTAATGCCAACACATTTATCCAATGCTCTCTTCTTCCCATCTATATATCTACTCATAACATCTACAGCTTCCACACTCATAACACCCACTTTCTGTTTGTCCATCTATACACTCACACTCACACTCACACTCACACACACACACACACACACACATCACACACACACATCACACATCACACACACCCCACCCACCCATCTGTCCACACAGCATCCATCTATCCCATAACCTATTCATCCGCTGGCCCATCCTAAGAACACTGTGGCTGAGCAGGGGGTGCTGCTCCCAACAATTTTAGGGCTCAGGAATTCGTCATCTGCCCTGGGTAGACAAGGCCAAGTGCCAACAACTGATTTACAACACAAGTTGCTACTACCAGCTGTCTCCAGAGGTAAGTGAAGGCACCAAAACCAGAAACTAGCAGGTTTCCATGCTTGCACCTCAGCATGAATAGCTGTCCACAGGGACAGAGTGGTGTACCTGCCATGCGTGGCTATGGAGCATTTTAAAAGGATATGGGCAATAACAGGACTCAGTATAGCCATATTAAGAAACCACTGTGGCTTCTGAGGTGTTGGTGCCTCACCACTGGAAAAGGTGGCAGGACTTGCAGGAGCCACTGTGAGCTACAAAGCCAGGATTAGTCACCAGGGAGCTCAGTGCCCAGCTCCACCCGGGCTCCTTCTGCAGGCTCTCTCCTGGGGCAGCCTTTATACCTTGGAGAACTCAGCTCAATGTTACAGTTTGTGAGAAGCTTTCTGTTCCCACTCCAGGGTGAGTCCAGGGCCTAGCAGGTCCCCCAACTGATGGCTAGAACTTACCATTGGGTCCTGACTCAGTGATTCATCTGCTCCCCAAGCACCCAGAGGGCAGGAATGTGTGCTGCCCACCCTATGGGTCAGCACAGACTCACAAGCAGGGCATGAGTAAAACTGCTGAGCAATATGTAAAGTGCTGTATTAGATCAGAAGAGACGTAAAGAGCTAGAAATGATTTGTGTATCCTGGGCTCTACTGCCTTAGGAACCTGGCGGGGGGAATGCCTTATAATTATTTAACTTTTCTGTTGTTTTGTTTATCTGCCCCTCCCACTTTTTCAGCCTCATATGGAGTCTCTCTCCATAGCCTAGGCTGTCCTCAGACTCATGGTTCTTTTGCCCCAGCTCCCTAGTATTGGGATCACAAACATACACCATCACACCTAGTATTGGGATCACAAACATACATACACCATCACACCTAGTATTGGGATCACAAACATACATACACCATCACACTTAGTATTGGGATCACAAACATACACCATCACACCTAGTCTGTTTAGCTTTTATTGTGATTATTATTGAGGCCACAAAAATCTGAATGGATAAACTAGATGGACAGATGGAAGGAAGCTGGGGTTGGAAGCTTCAAGCTCCAGTGTTAGCGCCCCTGCTCAGATTCCAATATCCCTCTAACAGTTCCCAAGTGTTTCAGGAGTACACGGAGTTCAGGTGTTCCTAGCCAGGCCATGACACTGGTCCCAGAAGCTGGTACTCAGCTTGGAAAGACCCCAGGAAGAAGAGGGCAGATTAGGTCTCAGAGAGCGGATTAAGACAGTACCGAAGAATCCTGACCATTGTAAGACCACAGGGATGGAGACCTTCTGAGGAAGACACAACTCCATAGGCCCTATCTCATCTCAACTCCATATTCATGGAGAAGAGGTGTCTTGGCCTCTCTACTATCAGAACCATTCATTCTGTCTCACACACTAAACTACCTGCTCATCCTGGCAAAGGTAAGAACACGTATGCCTTCTGCTCTCACTGGAACCCTGATGCCTGCATCTCATATACCCTGGCAGAGGCCCATAAAGTGTGTGACAGAAACACTGGCACTGAACACCCAATGCCTAGATTCATATGTGTACATGCATGACTAGCATGCAAGCACACACACACACACACACAGAGGCTCACCAGCACCAACACTTCCAAACTTGGCTCCCACATCTACTTGGCCTACCTTTCTTCTCTAGCATCCCAGAAAAACCACTGCCTCCTCCTCTTGAGCCTAGAGCGCCATAGGAGACATAACAACATAACACAAAGGCAGAACTTGACATTCAAAGCCCCTCCTATGGCAAGACCCTTCTCTAGGGGCCGTCCAGAAACACCAGACCTGAGGCCCAGGGCCTGTGGCCAGGGGCTGCCTCCCCAGCAGAGCCCTGAGCAACCTTGGAACAGAAAAGACTCTCACCCCAGAATAAGGAAGGAAAGCGAGAAAGGCAGGGAGGAGCTGGCTGAGCCCGTCAGGGGGAGAGGGGTCAGCTTCGGAGTGTCCATCACTGCGCTCTCACTCAGCATGCACCCAGCAGCCACTGCAAGCTGGCAGTTTATACAGCATCATCACTGCCCTAAGAGACGCTGCAGTGCCACAGACGCTACCACCAGGTCTAAGCCCCATGTTGTAAGCGGGGGGACTGGATCTCCCTGCCAGGCAGGCTCCCTCTGGAGTTCCTTGTTGAGCTCTTCTAGGCTCTAGGGCCCCAAGTCTCTGAACAGTCCTCCTCTGTGTGAGAGAAAGCTGGTGTGACCTAGGTACACGCCTAACCCTCCCACTTGGAAATCCGCTAATCTTTGGTAGAGCAGGTAAAGGGAGCACCCAGGGGCTCCACCAAGAATGGAGCCACCCCAGGACCTGCTGAGGTAGTGAGAGGCCAGAGGTCTGCCCATGTTGGCTAGGCGAGTTAATGTTGTTATTACTTATGAACGGGGGAGCTAGAAACCTCAATGCTTCACGCTCCAGCCGACAGCATCCTCAGCCCCACAGGAACCCAGTCCTCTGAGATCTGGTTGCTATGGATACACTCCCAAGGGTCCCAGCCTGCCAGCCCCCAAGCCCCTGCACAGCCCCCAGAGTCTGCTCTAACATGAGTGAGTCCTGGGGGAAGTGAGGGGTGGGTGAGCAGACAGCTGGGTCCCTGGCCTCAGGCGTGCCCAGACAGGGGGCAAGGTCCCAGGGGCAATGGCTAGATCAAGGAGGTACCTGGGCTTTGTCTAGATTCTTTCTGAAAAAGGTCTAGCTGTTTGGATCTCTGGGCTGGCGGGGGTGGTGGGATTTTCAGCCTGGTGCCTCATACATGGACGACAGGGAGGGAAAGGCCTGGGGAGGGATAGGAACAAGACTTTAATCTGCCTCATGTGCATCTCTGTGCATTCTTGGCTACAGGTTCACCTTTCAGAGTCTGGAGTCCCTCTACCAAAACAGAGCCTCATAGTAGGGCTCTTGCTTACTGGAGACCAACCCTGTCACTGGGGGCCAAGAGAGATACCCTCAGGTGATAGGGGTTTTCTAAGCGAGGCGCTCAATGCAGGGCAGACGAGGGGAGGGGAGTTCCAGGATTCAGAGAGCAGCTTCCTGCCCATCAGGACCCTCAGCACAGTGGTGGGTGGGCTGAAACAGGCGGATCATCCAGGTTGGGATGCATTCAGGAAGGGCAACAGGAGCCCAACCACATGCCCCCGTGTAAGAACAGGACTGGCCTAGATTGCATTCCTGCCAGCTGCATCCCCATGCAGGCTGGCTGGGCCATAGGGTGCCTGCGGAGAGGGATGGGCATGAGGAGGAACTGTGTAAACAGGAGGCCTTCAAGTCCCACCTCTGCCTCTTGAGAGCTAAGGCCCGGGCAACCGAACTCACCAGTCTGGGCTTGTGTCCCTTGTGAAAATGAGTCTGGGAAGGACTGCCTAGATGACAGGTGATCATTACACCCCGACCTCAGCCAGAGTGGACCCTAAGTGGCAGCAACAACACAGGACCCATCCTGTGCCCAACACTCTGTCACTCCTTCTACCCTCTGAGCACAGTGCAGCAGTCAGCATAGGAAAGGTCCCACTCCTCCCAACACTCCGCACTGACCAGTCGTGGCAGGGCGGGGTAGCTGTAGGGATCCCTGGGGAATCAATTCAGCAGACACTAGGGGTTACCGTTTCCTTTGTCTGAATTACTACCCTGACGTCACCAACACTGTCCTGTTAAGTCCTACTGCTATGACCTTCTGACCTTACAGGAGGACATTGGCCCAGAGGGGTCAAACTACAGCAGGTCCTGGGAGAGGGAGATCTACAGCTTAGCCATATGATTCCAGAGTCCCACACTCCCCAGGACAAAGTAGAGTGCCCTTGGCCAGCCAAGGCTCAAGGCCAGACAGAGCTGGGCAACAAGACCAGTGTCCACACTCTAGATTTCTGAGAGGTGTCCCACTGACCCTGTTCAGAGGCTCACTGAAGTCAACTGGCAAGCCATGAGATGAAGCGGTGCCACAGTCTCCAAAGCAAGGCGTCTCTCTGGTCCTCCAACTCCCAATGCACTTCCCAGTTCTGTCTGTATTGGGGCATGGTTCCCTTAGCCAGGTGTATACAGGCTCCCTTGGGCTCACTTCAGTAGGCCCACCTATGACACAAGGGCCAGGGTAGGAGGCTGTCCTCTGGGGGTTCTTCCTTCACTCTCTCCAGTTCTCTCCTCCTCCTCCTCCTCCTCCTCCTCCTCCTCCA
>NW_004949113.1:3924008-4018514 GCF_000317375.1 Microtus ochrogaster
TCTTCCTCCTCCTACTCCTCCTCCTCCTCCTCCTCCTCTCTCAACCCCAAATCTGTGTTCCTATCCTGAGACCAAACACCTTTAGCAAACACCCCCACGTTTCAGCAAGCATCCGTGGCAGGTGGCTTCCCCAGTCTGCCTCCCTATCAGTGGCACCAGCAGCAACCCTTGAGGGAGAGATACTCTTGAGACCTACGTGATGCCTCCTCCATCTGGAAACACAACATAAATGTGGTGGGAATTTCGGGCCCAGGCTGTCTGACGCTCAAAGGCCACGCAGGCTGCAACCACCTCAGGTGTTCACCAACCTAACGCCAAGGTCCTAGTGGGCCCACTGCCAACCCATAATCCTCTGCCTCAATCAGAACAACATGTTATGAGCCCATGGCTCTCCTGGTTATGTAAGTCTCAAAGGTGGGATCCACTCCTGGCTCACAGACTCCTCCAAACATAAGGGGCACTCAGCAGTTAAGAGCACTGGCTCCTCTTCCAGAGGACCCGGGTTCAGTTTCCAGCACCCACATGGCAGCTCAAAACGGTAACTCCAGTTCCAGGGGATCCAATGCACATAAAATAAAGTTAAATAAATTATTAAACAAACAAACAACAACAAAACATAAGGGGAGCTCCAGACAAATTTGATGACTACATCACACAATTGCTATACCATACTCAAGGGTCTTCCCCATACCATAACTGCACCAGCTACCATGATGCTGTCCATGACATATTGTCGGCAGAGGCTGTAGCAAGCATATACAATCCCAACCAATGCCTGGTTCTACTCAGGTATATACCTGTCATCACTAGGATCTGCACTACAGGAATCTAAGATTGAGAGCCCAGAGCTAAGAAGTGCCTCACTCAAGAAGACACAGTGAGCCAGGTAGTCAGTTCACTCCAGACAAACAGCGAAGACGCTGGTCATCACAAAAGGAACATGGACTGCAGATTAACCATTTACTCTGCTGGGCACTTTGGCTGCATGGCACTGGCTCCTCACAAATCTAGGGTATCAGGATGACCGTTACTCCCATTGTATACGTGAGCTCTTGACAAACCAGACCCAGAGAGGAAAGATACATAAATAAATAAATAAAATGCGCACCACGCAGATGGAAGGAAATGTTGGTGACACAGGACAGAGTAGATGCTCTTAACTCACTTGGGCAGTGCTGCTCTCTGAGCTGCTATAAGACATACCACTAGGAAGCACACAGGCAGAGCTGTCATTTCTCTGAGTACCCATTGATCCCCAAGGAGGCTAGGCGAAGGAATGATTGTCAGGCTGCACTTACCCGGGGCACTGGTGACGTCTGGGCCCCTTTCCGGGGCCCACTGGTCTCTGGTGTAAGATCACGGTGGTCCACCTGCATGTGGCTCTCCAGGTCCTCGGCACTCTCAAACTTCACGTTGCATTCAGGGCAGCGGAGACCAGCACAGGGCCGGTCAGCAGGTTCGGGTGGGGCCAGGCCACCCACCTGTCCATTGGCACTACGGGCCATGCAGCTGGCACATAGGCCATAGGGAAGCCCATTGACATCAAGCCTGACCAGGTCCTGCTTGCTACGGAACTCTTTGAGGCACAGGGCACACTTGTAGAGCTTCTGCAGGCCCTGGCCATTGGGGGAGGAGGCAGCCGAGCTGCCCGCCAGCTTCTGCATGTGGAAGGTGCCATGGATCTTGAGCTCCAACGTGGAGGTGACAGTCTGCATACAGACCACACAGCGGAAGCCAGTGAGGGAGTTGCGCAAGTCGGGGTGCATCTGGCAGTGCTCAATGAACTCCTCCTCGCTCTGCAGGGGCATTTTGCAGATGCGACAGGTGCCCGTGTCCAGGCTCTTGCTGTGGGTCACCTTGTGCTCCGTGAGCGTCAGCAGCGAGGGGAAGCGCTCACCACAGATGGGACACATGTAGTGCTTGGCAGGGCCCCGGTGCGTCTGCAGGTGTTCCCGGAGCCCGTTCTCCGAGAAGAAAGTCCGTGAGCAAACATTGCATTTGTGGCTGCCCTTGATGAATTCCGCCTTCTTCCGTGAGCCGTCATCCTCACCGGGCCGGATGTTGTGATCCCGAAGCCGGTGGTTCTGCAGCAGCACCTCCATGGTGTAGGCTGCACCGCAGATGTCACAGCCATACATGGGCTCTGACGCATCCACGTCGTCCTCACTCGCCTCATGGCTGTTTGGTGCCTCGGGGTTCTTGAGCAGCATGCCCTGCAGGTCAGCAGGCTCTGCCTTCTTGGTGGAGGTGGGGGGCACCCCGTTGGTCGTGCCGTTCTCTGCAGCTGCATCGAACACACAGTGCTTCTCCCGCAGGTGCTTCTCCAGCAGGATGACGGCGTGGAAGGCCTTGCTGCAGAACCTGCAGTTGTACTTCTTGCTGTGCGTGGTGATGTGGCACTGGAGCTCCACCTCGGTGCTGAAGGTCTCACCGCAGAAGATGCACTTGTGAGCCTTGGCCGGGTTGCCGAGGTGACTGTGCTTCACATGCACCTGCAGGTCAGCCTCCTTGCGGAAGTCCCAGTTGCAGGCCGTGCAGCGGTACATCTTCTTTTCGTTGCTGTGTTTCACAGCCAGGTGCACCTGAATGGACACCTTGGAGTCGAAGACCTCCTGGCACAGGGTGCAGTGGTAGAGCACGAAGGTATGCATGTCCAGTAGGTGCTTCTGCAAGTCGTCCACGGAGGAGAACTGCTTGTCGCAGCTCTCGCAGACATAGTGGGTGGACGTGGTCATGTAGTGCACCGTCAGATGCTGCAGGAGGGACTCCTGGGAGTCAAAGTCTTCTTTGCACTGGGGGCAGGCCTGCTTCCGAAGCAGCAGCTCCAGGTGCAGCTTCAGGTGGGTCTGAAAGCTCTCGAAGTTGGAGAACTTGAGGTCGCACTGATTGCAGGGATACTCGCCATTCGAGATGGAATTGGCGCTCCCAGAGAGACGCTGCCGTTTTGGGGAAGACACCTCAACGTCAGAGGAGACGGGGCTCTGCTCTGCCTTGGACTTCTTGCTGTGTGCCAGAGGAATGTTCTTGTGGTTCTCTTTGATGTGCTTAGTGAGCTTCAGGATGGAGCCAAAGATAGGAGAGTTGGTACAGTAAGGGCAGGAGTAGACCTCCATGAAGGACTGCGTGGGCTGCACGACAGGAGACTCCAGCTTGGTGCTACCCACGCTGCAATGTGCCTGCTGGATGTGTTCAGTAAGGGAGGACTCAGTGAGGAAGCCCATGGAGCACTGGTTGCAGAAGAAAGCGTTATTACCATCAGGAGGGTTGGCATTGGGGCCACAGTGGGAGACTCGGATGTGCTCCTGCAGGCTGTTAATATCGGCGAACATCTCAGGGCAGTAGTTGCAGTGGAAGGCTGAAATGTTGCCAAACTGCATGACAGGGTAGGCGTGGCTCTTGTGTAGCTTGCGCACATGCTCGTTGAGGTTGTAAAGGGTGGGCATGGAGTCTAGGCAGATCTGACACGTGTGGCTCTGCTGAGGTTTATCCGCGTGGATGGTCTTCAGATGAATCTCTAGCACAGCCAGGCTGGTAAAGTCCCGCTTAGAACAATAGGGGCAGCTGTAGACCACCTTGGACCAGCTCTGCCCATCATCCCGCATCTTCTTCTGCCCCCTCAGTGGCTTCAAAGTGGAGTCTGGCGTGGATCCACGCTCCACCGAGGCGCTGGAGTCAGGCGTAGCGCTGCTCATAGAAGCCACGCTGCCCAGCACAGGGTCAGGGCTGACACTGTGATTGCTGGAGTCTGGTTGCCGATGGCTGTCCAGGTGGCAGTACACACCTTCCACCGAGGAGAACTGCTCGGGGCACATGGGGCACTTATGTTTCTGGTTGGCGTGGGCTTGGTGGATGTGGGCAAGCAGCGTGCTCTCGTCAACAAAGACCTCAGGGCAGTGAATGCACTGCAGGTCCGCCTTCTCGGAGAGCTGTGGGTGCAGGGTGAGCACGTGCTTCTCCAGCTCCTCCGTCTGGCTAAAGGTGTCCTCACAATAGTCACACATGAAGTCGTCCTTCTTGGCCTCCTTCTCCGACTTAGCCAGGTGTTCCTTGTTCTTCTTGTGGGCTTGCATGTGGCTTTGCAGAGAGCTGGTGGAGGAGAAGCCGCGCTTGCACACACTGCACTTGAATGGCTTGCTCGAGCTGTGGGTCTTCAGGTGGATCTTGAGGTGGTCGCTGCGGGAGAAAGCCGCCTCGCACTCGTGACAGTGGTACTTCTTGTCGCCTGTGTGCAGCTTGATGTGCCGGTCTCGGCTCCTCTTGTGCTTGAAGAGGCGGCTGCAGTAGGTGCACTTGAACGGAAGCTTGTCGCTGTGGATCTGCTCGTGCCTCTTCAAGTAGCTCAGGCGGATGAAGGACTTGTCGCAGAACTGGCAAGGGTACGGCAGGCCGGTGCCTCCTTCCTCTTCACCGAGGCCGAGGTCACAACCATCTCCGATCATCTGCGTAGGTGACGCAACATCCTTGCTGGAGGGAGATGAAGCCACCCAGGAGAGCTGTGGGTCGTCATCACCATCTGCAGGGGAAGGCAGAAGAGAGATTAGAGGCAATTCCCAGGCCCACTGGGAAGCAAGGACAGAGCCAGCTTCTCGACAGCTCTCGGCAGAGGCTGTGCAGCTGGCCGGCTGCTGCAGGGGCGGGCGGATGATGGGGCCGGAAGTAAGTGGACATACAGGCCTTCCCATCCACAGGACACGGCGGAGAGGTGGCAGGGTACTGAAAGCAAGTGTCTTTTCCACGATGACACCTGTCTAAACCTGGTTGGATGCAGTACACCCCCACGAGAGGAACAGCCAGCAGCCACTTCCCTGGTGGTGGGGGGGGGGGAGGGGCAGCCTGGACAAAGTCACCGGAAATGACCTCACAGACCATCAGTCCCATAGGCCAAAAGGAATCCAAGTCTCCTAATTCCAACCACATCTGGGAGTCAACTTCCATCAGCCCTCAGCCCCTAGCCTCCAGGCCCCCAGTTTTAAGAGGAATCCAACTGATCCTTTGGGCACCAATTTTAGCAAGGACAGAAAACGCCCTTGATTTTAACAGTACCATCATATCCATGGATGGGGAGTGAAGAAGTTGGAAATAAGGGGTGCAGGGCCCCCAACATCAGACTCCAGGATGCAAATGAAGCAAGCTGAGGGCAGAAAGGAAGACCTAAGGTACCCAGTCAGTGTCCCCAAGGAGTTGTCTTCTTTGTTTCCAACCCCGGCTTTATCCTACTCACCCAGGAGCCCAGGTGATAGCCATAAGGATGGACCAGGCCACCAAAGGCCAGAGCCCAGGGCTAGCAAACCTTCACTCATCTAAGGGACTCTGTGCTCGCCAGAGACAAGAGGGACTTCTCTGGCCCTTCCAACCTCTGATGGAAGCTAAACAAACCTCCGGGCTGCCCATTTCTGGGAAAACAAAGGCACACAGGACGCAGCAAATAAAGCCAGCGAAGTTCAGAAAGCACAGCGGGGGTTGGACAGAGCCAGCACGAGCAGGAAGGCATTCGGAGGCTCAAGTTTCTCGTCGAGTGGATTTAAAACTTAATAATGAATGAAACAGACCACAGGCCGCTGTGGGCAGGGGAGAGACAAACAAAAGCCCAGATTCTGCTGCGCTGACCTTGTCTCGTGACCCCGAGGAATGAGACCAGGGCCCCTGGCCACACTGCCAGCCTCCAGCCGGCCAGCTCAATCCTCAGAAAAACCTCACAGAAGTTGCCCCTTACCCACAGGATGAGAAGAGGGTGGAGAGCCTCACACCCAACACAGGCAACCATGTGTGTGCGCAATGCCCCCCAAACCCCACTCACATACCTAAGAACATGTGCTCACCACACCTTACACATAGCTCCCAAAACACACACCTATATATACGTTCACACAATCACAGACACGTGCACTCCCACACGAATTCACAGGTACAGGTACACTCGCCCTTGCTTTAGTGTTGTATGTGTGTATACAGCCCGAACACCAGAGTCACAACATCCACATTATGGATGCCATACACACTGATACTTAAACACACATCTTAGACACACAACTATACCATCACAGACCCAGGGCTCCTGTCCAAGGCTCTCTGTAGTCACACTGCTGTTTCTGCTGAACACAAGAGCTTATTTAAAAAAAAAATTTAAAAATACAAAAAAAAAAAAAAAACCAACCCAAGAGCTGGCAGGACAGCTCCTCGTAACTAGCACTGGGCAGGCCCCAGGCTCCCATCACAGCCCCAGTGCCCACCCCCTCACCCTCAGCTTCCAAAGCATAAAGAGTTACCCCTGGCTGGCACAGCGGGTCCAGCTCCGCCTGATGGAGACTGCTTTCCACAGCCTCCGTTCTGTGTCTCCCAGCAGCCTCCTCACCTCTAAAGCCCAGCACCCCTAGGAACGCCCTCCTGGAGTGAGGGCACCTTCTCTCTTGGGGGCCTCACGTTACAGGCCCTTTGGCCGGGAAGGACGCAGCCGCTACCAGCTTCCTAGATTAGGCGCAGCGGGAGGTGCCTTATCCCTTGCCTATTAATTCCCAGCCTTTGCCAGCTGGGCTCTGAGGGGCACA
The DNA here is from genome assembly GCF_000317375.1 of Microtus ochrogaster. NCBI lineage: Eukaryota > Metazoa > Chordata > Mammalia > Rodentia > Cricetidae > Microtus > Microtus ochrogaster. Next base: position 3,930,554 of record NW_004949113.1, read on the forward strand.
GACAAAGGGACCCAGGGGAAGAGACGGATGGAGCAGGGACTTGCTTGGCCTCTGCCCATTGGCCAGGCTCAGCTAGCTTTACGTTATTTTGATATCTTAGCTCAGAAATACCCAAACTACCATAGAACTTCTCCAGTGTGCCCAGCCTCTACCAGGGACTTTCTCACCATCTCTGGGGAGGTGGGAACCAGGGCACTCCCACTGTACAGACGGGGAAACTGAGATGGATCCCAGAAACAAAATCCTGACAAGCAATGAAAGAAAAAGGTAGGAACTGTTCAGGGCATACATCTCAGGGAGAGACCACCGATGCTCAGAGAAGCCCTCTAGATACCCGATGAGCGGAGAAAACGAACAAGCAGGAAGGTGACACCAGGAAGGCACTCTGCCCTTGGGACAAGCCTGAACTAGCATGTCTCTAACAGTCCTTGGTTCCTAAAACCTTCGTCCTAACTGATGACCAAAGGGCAGCTACCTACACCCCTGAGCTTCCAAGCTCCCCCAGCAACTCATCCACACCATGGATGATCCTCTCAACCTCTGAGATTCAGTAAATACGTTTAAAAAAAGAACCACTGTGAGGGGGTGAATGAGGAAATTAATAGGAAGCCCACTCGAGTTCCATTGGCACGCATGTTGCAAACAGGCTCGTCCACAGACAGAGCCCACTCAGGACTGCCTGAGGCTGAAAGTGGGCGCCACAGTCAATGTCAAACTGGCAAGCAAAGTCTGTCGAGGAAACGGAAGTGGATTTAGCCATAGCTGCAAAAGCCCGTACAGTTCTGTGGACTGCCTACAGAGGTACTGAGCAGCACAGTAAAGCAAGTGAACGTTACAGCATGCAAATTAGACTTCTATAAAGCTGGTAAACAAAAGCAGTATTTTGCCAATGATAATAATTAATTCTAATTAGTACCACTAGTGCTATTTTTAGCAGCTACATTTATCGTTCATGTCCCGCATGCCAGCACTATACATGTCTGTTATCTCAACGAATTTTTCAGCCTTCACAGCTCCTGTGGCTGGTGGTCTGCGGGAGCACCCCGTTTGAGGTGGGGATGCTGAGAGTCAGAGGGGTGAGCAACCTGCCCATCACACAAAGCTGGATGCTTCACAGAGTTGAGCCCTGCATCTCCCAATTGGACAGTATCCCAACCTAGGCTGACATGAGCCGTTCAACTGCCACCGCCATGAAGGGAATCAAGACCTGCCCGGTTGTGCAAGGTACCCAAAGTTCACTGTGGGGCTAACTGCTTGGCTTTATTTTCTGCAAACAGGTTTCAAAGTGAAAAGGAAGTGCATTATTCTCCATCAACAAACCAAACCACTGCTGAGATCATAATAATCCGAATTGAAATGAAAATAAGGCTCCTTAAAATGAAAGGGCCCAATCAGAGGAAAGGGGCACGCTGACATGTGAAGTCCAAACTGGCTGCCCTGCTTAGAGACGGCTATTCAAAAATCACTTCACCCTGGTGGTTCTCCGCCCACCTGCTCCAAGTGCCCTGGAGACATCTAGCCAATGGCACCAGAAGAAAACTAGAGAGAGGAGCAGGGGCCAGGGCTCCACTGGACCTACACGGGCATCAGCAGAGGAAGGGGACACTCCTGTTCCTCACAGGAACACACACCCCTAAAACAGTGTTAGCACTTCCGCTGCAGAAGCGTGCCCACCCCTGAGCAAGCACAACTACCCAGAACTAGCATGACCACACAGCCGCTGGCAGGAGTACAGAAAGGAAAGGGAGGAGAGTGGAAATGGGGCCAAGGGCATCTCAAGGTTCCCTTCAAGGTCAACGGTCAGGGTTCAGCAACAAGTGGGTTCCTGGAATGCCTCCCTTGTCCAGCCAGCTTTCCACCTTCAAAGGAAGATTTTCTGCGAACCAGGCATTCTTCTCTAACTTTCCATGCACTAATTCAGTCCTCAACAGTTCAATGAGCTGGGCGTATTACTACTTCCTTTCCATGTACAGGCGAAAACGATGCACAGAGGCTGCTTTGCCCAGTGCCAACCAGCTGCCAGGCAGTAGAGCCAGGAAACAAACCTACTTAATCCTATTCAATTGGTAGCTTCATCCACAATGCTGAGATGGGAGATAGAGTGACAAATGCCAGCCCCTCAGCAGTTCCCTCCTCTCGAACGAGCATGGTCAAAGAACAGAATGAGGAGAAAAATTACTTTCAAAATGGAGATTAAATTCATTTGAAAATGGCTAATCCAGCAAAGAGGCCTGGAAGGAAATGCTTTATAGAAGACTTCTGCTGTCTGCTGGAGGAAAACACATACACATACACAGGCATAAGAGAGGAGGAAATTTTGATTAAAAAAAAATCAATTAAGTAAAAAGACGATTAACTGGGCTTTTAAATATATCTGCAGGATAAGCAAGTGCATTCCAGGCTTGTGGGATCAAATTCAGAGACTGCCAAGGTGCTAGGGGCAGGTGTGACCACAGCAAGTGCAGCAAGGTACGGCTGCAATGGATGCACTGGAAACTGGCAGGCATCATGGAACAGCCACCCAGGAAGGCAGGGGGCACAGTTCGTAGCTGCTCCTATCAAAGAATATCAATGAGCAGCTACTGAGGGTGCCAGGATCCTGGAGGGAGGGTGGCCTAGCCTTCAGATCCACAGGAATTACCTAAAAGTGATCATCCAGCCATAGGAGGCATGGGCAGAGGAGAAAGTGACCCTCCAGCAGCGAGATGAAGAGACAATCATAAAACGCATTAGCAGAGACCCCTGCTTCAGTAACAAGACGAGCACGGCTGAAGCCCAGGAAGTTCTGGGTCTCCAGGACATTGCCAGCCCAAGAAGTTCCATCCATGTGAAGAAAAGTTGAAATCAACTGGTAATGTCTGCCATGAGCAAAGATGGATGGGAATGGAATGGTCTCAGGGCACCAGGTTCCTCCTTGAAGAAAGGCTCAATCGATCCTCTGAGCAATGAGGCTTTGGGACAGCGTCCCCCAAATCCTGCTGTTGGTGCAGAGACAAAAGGACCTGAAAAGTTCTGTGCAGCTACGCTGAGGTCAGTTCCACCCCCAAAAAGCTGCCTGGGTGTACAGAACCCAGTCTTCTGTGTCTCCAGAGCATGCAAGACCTGCATGCATATGCTGTAAGTCACACACACACCACTTCCCGTAGAGTCAGTCAGAACTCAAATTAGTGGCCTTCTGACACAAAAGGATACACGCAGTGTGGGGCATCTGGGTATGTTCCTGCTTTCCCTTCAAGGAAGAGTACTTGAGCCTGGGAGTCTATGGCCCTGGTCATCAGGGGTGAGTGTAGTTGATGATGGCTGGCCTTAGAGATGCCACCATTCCCTCCTGAACCAACTACGCCCTTTACCATGTGTGGACAGAGCCACCTGAGGCTTTTTCCTGGAACTACTTTCAGTAATCAGCAATAATAAGTTTCCCCAAGAAGTCTGAAGCTTCCAGTACACAACTCTAGGTGTTTTGTGGCTTTCCTGGTAAATTCAAAAGAAATGTCCAGACTGAAGAAAGGTTCCATCCAGTCCGAGCTGGCATACACAGGAGCACACTGGGTCACTTTCAGGAGGATATGCGACTGATTGGCAGCTGTTGAGGGTTCACCTTTTCTAACTTAGTGTTTCTAAGATTATGCGCAGCTAGGGCAGGAAGGAATGGAGACTGGAATCAAAGAGAAGTGTCTTGATGCCCCACTCCAAGAAGGAATGTCAACAGCCCATTCCCACGGAACTAGTATCTTCTATAAAGTTCTGTTTCTTCACCATGACTCAAGTCAAGGTCTCCTATATGTCATTACAGACATTCTTGTTCTACTTCATGGTGATAATGGTCATGTTAAATCTAAAGGAACCAGCTACAGTATCTCAGGCGGAGTGGAGCCATCCAACACACAGACGTATCCTGGGCAAAGCTGGTGGTAGGGGAGCAGAATGGATGGGGTCTGCTGCCAAACAACCATGAAGAAAGCAAAGGAAGCAGGTTGCCTACAGACCCTGCACAGAACCAAAGTCAGAGGCGGTGCTAAGCAAAAGCTAATGGATATGAGCCTGTAACCATGACCTGGGGTGCTGGTTAGCACCTTATACAGAGATGGTTCTGGATTATCTGGGAGAGGCCTCTGGAGACACTGGGTCTTTAAACAAGGAAAGGGAGGTGGAGAACAAGCCAGTCCATTGCTGCTGGGGTTGAAGACACACGAGTGACCAATGCGGTGACTCTATGAGTGGCAAAAGTCCTCTGCTACCACCCTGACCTTTCCCCTATGTGTCTATCAGACTTCTGACCACCAGAACCATACGGTGACTTTGTGTTGCTGTTTTTTTCCTTTTTCTTTTTTTTATGTATATGAGCGCTTTACCTGAATATATGCAATTGCACCACTTGGAATTTGAGATATAGATGATTATGAGCCACCATGTGGGTGCTGGGAATTGAACCTCTTAAAAGACACTTAAGTGCTCTTAACAGCTGAGCGACCTCTCTAGTCCCGGACTTTGTGTTGTTTTAAGCTACAATGTACATAGGATTTGTTACAGTGGCAATAAGAAACAGTATAGCTCTTAGGTGTCAAGAGTGGGGTGCCACCAGATCACACACCTAGTGATAGGAAAGTGACTCAGGAGCTGGACAGTGGCCATGAGCTGGAAAAAAAAAAAAACCTTAAGAAGAATGTATTCTTTGTAAAGGGGTGGGCAGCCTTTTGCAGGTTAACTGAAATACGGGTATAGGTGACTGTTGGCTCTCCTTCTGTGTTTTCCTGAAAACTAAAATCCCCTTGGATTGAAACCTAATCCAGCACGAGCCAGGGGCTGGGACACTTGTATGGATAAGGCTTACCAAAAAGAACTATGCTCTCAGAAGGCTAGAGTGCTGTGGTCCCCATCCCGTACCCCCCTTCCCCACACTGATGCACGAGAAGAAGAGCCTACAATGGAAAAACGCAGGTATTTACTGGGTTTTCTAGCAGAATGTTGAAGGTATTTCTGGCTTCTTCTTGCAGCTTACAATAAGAAAGGAGACATAGACTAAAGGCAGAAATGTGCAAAAGGAACCAAGAGGCATCCTTGGGAAATTCTCGAACTGTTTTACTTTTAGGAAGGCACACTGCAGAGGAGCAAAGAGGGTGTGGCCATGGACTCTGCTGCCACCTCAGGAAAATCAAGAGGTCAGGGGTGAGTCACACAGAAGGCCGTTATAAGAGACGAAGGCTCTGCCTCGCAGACCTTCCCCAAACAAGACAGAGTGCCTGGGAGACTTAGGAGCACTGTCCTCGAGCCATCTCAACAAAACCCAACAGCAGAGACAAAATTCTCTAGAAACCGCCTCTGGAGAAACCTCTTGTCTTAAAGGGCAATTCCCCGTGAAACACACAGGAGAGCCACAAGGGTCTTAAAATTTTTATACCAGCAGAAACACTGCCGGGTTAGCCCGACAGGGAGTGAGAAAAGGTACAAGATGAAAGCCGTCCAGCGACGCTCCAAGCCCTACACGCAGGAGTGGAGAGTAGAACCGTTCAGCTGCAAAGGTGTGCTACCCTGCAAAGGTCTGCTACCCTGCAAAAGTGTGCTATGGTTTGCAGATGCAAAAGATGGCTCAGATGGGGGGGAGGGGACCTCAAACCCAGAGGGTGGAGCCATGAGCCATCAGTGATGAGGTCACCACTGGGAGGGGCTCAGACCTGGCACTATATAACCAACCATAAACAAGGATTCCCTCTCTTGCTGTTTAAGACTCAGGTAGACATGTCTGTTCGAACCTCTGGGGCTCCAAGAGCAGAGCTAGGTGACGCATTCTGCCTGGTCACAGCAGGAGGTGTCTCAGCTTCGTGACCCCCCACCCCCAGTTTGTTCGTTTTTTTTCTCCCTATTCAGGACATTTGTTGAACCTGCCCCATAGTCAATGTTTCTCAGGGTAAGGAATATACCTACACCCTTGGACTCCTATGATGCTATTGATCCAACCTCTATTTATTCATTATTATCTGTTTATATTTTAAGACCACTTTTAGATGGTTTTAAAAACTATTCTAAAGGGAAGAAAAAAGAAAATACAAGAAAGAGCCTTTTCATGCCAGAGGTCATGATTACATTTTTCTAAATTGACAAACTGGGGTGTTGAAAGGACAAAGGCTCTGCTCCCAGAAAGTCAAAAGGCCACACCAAGGAAAGGGATTGGAGTAGCTGGGGGCGGGAGGGAGGAGACATCTGAGAAACCCACAAAGCTACAATGTCCAACTTGGTCCCACTTGAAATACTGAATAACAATTATGTTTTCACCAAACATAGCTGCAGTTCCAACCTGCCCATTCCTTCCCCAAGGAGCTCAGGGTTTTTCTGGATATGGTGTTGTCATTGTCCCCAATAAGACTGCAGTAAGGAAAGGCAGGGACCATTCTCGCCTCAGGGTGAGTCTGCATGCAGAGACAGATATGCAGAGGTCAGTGGTCTTTGAAAGCTGGGGGAAGCACTCTTGCTGACAGAGGACAGGAATCCCCCCTCTGCCTTACCACACAGGCACACCTGGGCACATACCTCTGGGACCCGTCAGTCCCCCAACAAGACGGTGGCCACTGTCAGACATTCCCTTTTCCTGCTAGCTCTGGGGTTGCCAGAATGTCATGAAACAGAAAAGAGCTGCCATTGAGGACCTTAATAAGCCTTCCAAAGAGTCGGGATTAAAGAATCAAAATGTGTTTAATTCTAGTACTGAGGAGGCAGAGGTAGGTGGGTCTCTCTGAGTTCAAAGCAAGTCTGATCTCCATTGCGAGTTCCAGGCTAGTCTGGCCCTACACACTGAGAGTTGTCTCAAGAAAGTAAAGAAATTAAGACAACCATAGAGAGATGGCAGCAGAGCTCCAGACTAAATGTACACACAGGTTTGCCCTAGACTCAGAAGGGCTGCTGCTCATTACCTGTGTGAACTGGACAAGCTACTGCCCCTCTCTGAGCCTCTGTAGGATGGAATAAAGAAATCACCACCTTCCAGAGTGACACAAAGACTGGCAGAAGAAAGTGAAGGGAGAAGGGCAGAGAGACAGCTCAGTGGTTAACAGCACTTCCTGCTCTGGTAGAGGGGACCTGGGTTTGGTTTCTAGTACCTACCTGGTGGCTCACAACCATCTGCAACTCCAGTTCCAGGGAATCCAACACCTTCTTCTGCCTCCTTGGATATACATAGTGTGCATATATAACATAGGCAAAATAACCATATGCATAAAATAAAGAAAGGGGGCCCTGAATAGCTGAGGCAGCTACTGCCAACCTGGAGCCTGCGTTGGGTGACAGCACTTCACACCATCTGGGCAACACCATCCGCTGATGGTGCATTTGCTTCTGCAGGCAGGCGCCCTGCAATGAACTCAATGACCGCCAACCTGTGAGCATCCCAGGAGAAACCCCAGATCCCCGTCTAGCAAAGGTCCTCCTTCGTATACAAAGGAGGTCACCTCATGAATGAAGGAATCCAGAGAGGTGCCACAAAGCCTATGGTATTTGCTTTTGACCAGCTGAAGCAGGAGAAATGACACGTTGAGCAGGGAGGCCTCAGGGCACCATAGCCCTCCCCCACAACCAGGCAGTCTGCAGCTGTGCGGTTATCAGGCATTTGGGGGAAACCAATGAACTCACAAACTACCTCTGCACGGTTTTCAAAGGTCCACCTTCATTCCTGGTCATCCCTGGAGGAGGCGGGAAAGTCCTAAAGGGACAGGCCACATAGCCACGGGACAGCTGAGCCACAGTTCCCCTTCTGACCAAGGGCACTTGTTTCCCTATGTGCCCGTACCCAGGAAGTTTCCCTCTTTGGTCCTTATGGCCTAGACCCAGAACACATTTGTATTCCCAGCAGCTGATCAGTCAGCAACTGAGCTTGCCCCACTCCTGTCCCCATTACATCCCATTCATAAGGCATTACACAAGTTCATTATCCTGCCTTAGTTTTACAGATAAAACTCACGTTTCCTCCTTTGTACAATGGGGGCACTGACAATCTCGACTACTGTTATTCTACAGATGAAATTAAGCGAGTGTCCGTGAAATGCTACCCATGATCAGTGTTCTGCAAGGAGTGAAGAGCCGTTGTTGCTGGCTCACAGGTCACCAAGGTGGTCACAGAGTAATAAGACAGCTTTGGCAGTTTCGATGGCCAAGACATGGGGATAGTATCTCCCTGAGTCTTAGTGGCTAGCAAAGAGGAATTGAGCTGAGGATCACAAGTTACCCTGCAGATGCTGGGTTTTAAGGCAAAAGAAATGACCTGTATCGAGGCCAGATGTAGCCCCGACTTCCAACCCCAGGACACCACCTGAAAGGCACCTTTGAGGCCATCCAGACCAACACACTCATGACAGATGGCAAAGTCAAGGCCCCAGCAGCCCATCCACACTACCCTGCACAGCACCACAGGGGCTGCCTTTCCCAAGGCCTCCAGACTCATAGTGCAGGTCATCTTTTCCCTTGAAACCTCCGACCTGGCAGAACACACAGCCAGCTGGCTGCATCATTCCTTAGACAAATTTACTTAGCACTGATATTGTGAATGCAATCCCATTCGAATTTTATCACAAAAATTAAACAGACTACAGAAAAAAAAAAAAAAAAACAGCACTCATCAACTCACTGAGAACTGGCTGCGCTCAAGCTTGCTAAAGAGGAGTATCGGAACCAAAATCCTGCCAGCAAGGGAGGCTGCTCCCCAATCTGCCCCCGCCAGAATTCCCCAAACACTGGGCACTGGAAATCAAGAAGGTTCCTGCAAACCCACACTGTTCTGCTTGCTTCCACCAGGAGCCAGCACCCTGTTAAGTCATCTCTGAGAGCTTCAAGAAGCTACTGAAGGCCGGTGCACAGGGCACCCTGCTGACTAGAGAAAAAAACAGCATGCTTTCGGCTTGAATCACTGTTTTTCTTCACTCCCTTTGGAGATCGGCAGAGCCCACATTCGGCCACGTTCATGGACCCGGGACTGTAGACAGCTGCACTCTAATTACATGTAAAGTGTACCAAAACATCCCTTTTATCACAGACTGGAAATCTGTTAGCATCTGTCTCTCCTTTGTTTCTTCCACAAGATACAAGCTTGTTTCTACATTTTTCTCACCTGTAGCGGTGATTAAAATTCATTATAAATGAAAGGAGCGAACAGAGAAACAAGTTCCTCTGTGTACCGTTCTAAACTCAAATTAGAAACAGCTGTTTGCTAATTCATGCAGCGATGTTTTGTCGTGCTCTGTGAATCAATAATAACTCACCCTATTGCTGCAGAAATTTTTGGATAATCCATATATTTAACGCGGCATCGGGTTCTCCAGACAGAGAAGCTATTAGCAAAGCAGGCAGGCAGGAGAGGACTTAGACTGATACTCTGGAGGCAGCTCCCATAACCCCACCCCAGATAACCTCAGATCCAGAGCCACCTGGCACTGCCCCACCCCCACCCCCGAAGGAAAATGGTCTTATCCCCATCACTTCTCTGGAAAGAAAGAAGGGAAGGAAGGAAGGAAGGAGGGAGGGAGGGAGGGAGGGAGGGAGAAGAAAGAGAGGAAGAGAGAGAAAGAAAGAGAGAGAGGGAGGAAAGGAGGAGGAGGGAGGGAGAAAGGAAAGGAAGGAAGGAAAATTCAACTCTGATTAAACATCAACCATATACATTATCCAGTCGCTGGAGGGAACAGCAAAATTAAAAGTCTAATTGGTACTCGGAACAATTTAAAACGATTAAATATACGTGAAGCTTTCCATGAGAAAACAATCCTTCGGTTGAGATTAGGAGTGTTTGGATAGCATTTCTACCCTTGAACGAGTCTGAGCATCAGAAGTCAGAATTGCTCGCTGTCCAGAAGCCCACAGAGGCCGTGGGAGGGTGTGGGTATGCCCTGCACCAGCTCCTGGGACAAACACGCAGCAAGCAGAGCTACACCCCTGAGGCCATGGAGGGAGCAGATGGCCTTTCTCCTCTGTCAGGAAGGAGGTAGCTGAACCTCTGGAGCCCTCTGCTGCTCCCTGGCACACCACCTTGCTCCAGCTTGACTAACACAAGCTGTCCTTGGAGACACTGCAGCCAGGAAGCCCTCCCCAATGGCACCTGCCATCTATTAGTGTCCCTCCTTAGCCTCAATAAACTGCTTGTCTGTATATGAATGTTTGAGTCCCTGTGCCCCTTGCACCCTTCAGGGTTTGGGGCATGGTGACACTGATCCCTCCCCGTGGCCAGCATAGTGCCACGCTCTTCCTAAGTTTTACATCGTGACTCTTCACCACCATCCTGGGCAATGACCACTTTCAGTATGGCCCTAGTTTACAGCTTAGAAATTTGGGACCCAGGGAGGCACTCGACTGGAATGACCTTCGGTTTATGAAGAAAGCCTTAACTCAGACTGGATTGCTTCAATTGCACAGCTTCTGTGTCCCGCTATGGTACCCACCAAGGGCGCCCTCTACTGGCCATGTAGCCCACCCTGCTGCTCATGGCCCAGCTCTGCCACCCCCACAGCATCCCAAAGAGCCCCTGTGGAAACTATGAGGCCACAGTCCCTCACTTCCCATTCACTTGAGTCTTCAGAGAACAGTGCTTCAATGCCCCTGGGCTTTCCCTAGGGAAGTCCGTGTTACCATACAGCACCAAACATAGATAGAATCAGACAAGCACAGAAAGGCATTTTGAGAGGCAGGAAGTTCTTGAATTGGGATCTGAAGACCAGGTAGGTTCGCCACCAACTTTCTCCAAAACATGGGGTATCTGACTTGGTAGAACCATGCTGACTGGAGGAGGGTGTAGAGATGCTGTTGATGACGTAAATGCTGAAATAGTGACTACCCTTTGCAACCCTGGGGAAGGACCAAAGGCAATAATGCTCTATTCGCACTCTAGACCCAGACTGGGCATTCTAGAAGGCTCCTGAATGCTATCAAAGGAACTCTTTGATTTTGTGTATCATTTACTTTGTTTCAAGGAAGGGTCTCACTATGCAGTCTGGCTGTCCTGGAACTCACTGTGGAGATCAGGCTAGCCTCAAACTGAGATCCACCTGCCTCTGCCTCCTAAGGGCTGGGAGGAAAGATGGGTGCCCACTATGCCTAGAAGATTTTCGTTTACTTTTGAGTTCTCCATCATTTTAGAGCCAATGATTCTGGGCTCCGATTGCAGAATGAAGTGTCTAAGTGAGAAGAGTGGGAGGCCCAAAGGGCAAGTGACATTTGAGCCACAGCAGCAATACTAGGGCACAAAGGCCACAAAACTCCCAGAAGAGGTGAGGATGGGACCAGACAGTGAAGATGGCCTCAGGAGAAAGGGAAGTAAAGCCAGGTGAACACACAGTGCCCCAAAGTAGCAAGCTGTCAGGTGATCAGCCCCAGAAGGAAGTCTGGAGGATACAAGCAAGGTCAGGGTCAACACTATGAATATTAAGCATAGAAGTCCAAAAGTACAATTCACAGTACCCGGGGAGCCACCGTGACATCAGAATAACAAACTAGTCATGAGTGGGCTCCAAGTGCCCCCAAGTCCCACCAACTGAGAAGGAATCACCAGCCTGTGAGTAGAACCCACTTGGAAGAGATCTCACTAGAAGGGGCTATTGTCGGCACAGATCCTGTGGCCCAAGGGACCAATGTATAAATCACTGCGGACAGTGGAAGTAGCACCACTGAGGACCTCCAGTACACCCAGGAAGGGGACACACAAGCCCTCAACCACATCCCTCCCGGGAGCCAGCACTTCCCTCCAGTCTTAGAAGAAATCACCATGTCCCCAGTCTGTATAGAGAAGCAAGGATGACCCAAAAGGCACACACTGGACCAAAGAAAGATCTGCTCTCTCAGAAGGAACTGTGGCAGCTGGACAGTTCCAGAATCAGCAAGCGGAAGTCTGTCTCAAGGGCGCTCTAGGGCCAAAGATGCACTCTTCATCCACCCCACCCCCGCCCCAAGTCCACCTCACACTTCCAGCACAGAACCTATAAACCTGAAGCCACAGCAGCATACTGGGGTGAAGGTGACCCCAGCTCTCTGTTCATTATCATCCAAGGCAAGCCCCTCCCCCAACAGGGACTAGAATCAAAGGCATTCTATTTACTTGGGCTGTTTTGGGGTTGTGTTTTATTTTTTATACAGGACCTCACTATATAACCCTAGCTGACCTGGAACTCGATATGTAGACAAAGCTGTCCTTGAAATCAAAGAGATCCATCTGCCTCGGCCTCCTAAGTACTGGGATTAGAGATGTGTCACTATGCTCGGCCAGATCTTGAACTTCTGATACCCCTGCCTCTCTACCTGTCAAGCGCAAGCACTACAGGCCCCTGGTAAATCAAAGGCTGGGACTCCCAGCCTGCACCTGTATGGAATACAACTCCTTCTCGGCAAACTACACAGCTCTCCTCTGGAGGAGAGGACAGTCAGGTCCCCAGGCCCATTTCGCCCTGCAGTGCCTGTGGGACCAATAACACAGGTGTCAAGCCACAGTCTTTCCCCAACCCAGGTGCAGTCCAGTCCTGTCCCCACCCCTCTGTCATCATCAACATCGCTGGGGAGACATCGAGGAAGCCTGAATCCTGAGCCCTAAGGGAGAACGGAAGTGATACCGGAGTGTGTGGTATCAGCTGGGCCCCTCCAGGGAGCACAGGTGTAAAGAGGTGCTCATTAAGGGTCCGGGTACCGTGAAGGGGTGGGGGAGAACTACGCTGCCAGTCTGCTGCAGCCACAGGGCTCCATTCCAGCAGTCTTCCACAAGAGACCATTGAGGGGTTCTCTGAGCTCAGGGAAAGTACCTGAGGGAGGTCACAGGCAGGGCATGGGGAGGGGCCTACACAGGTTCAGGTCTCTGCAGCGCCACACTCCAGGCAATATCAGCTGTCGACAGCACACTGTCTTCTTCAGGTCTGGTCATCCCCAGAACACAGCAAAATCAGCTCCTGCCTGTGCCTCTTACCCAGCTAGACCAGAATATCCTCAGTCCTGTGGGTGTGAGCAAAACACTCTACAAACATGGAACTTTCTTACGGGAGACGGAGACAGATGTCACAGGTGGAAAGCATGCCTCAGAGGCTCTCTGTGGCCAATGTGGACCCACTTCCCAGAGGAGCATATCAAGGGGTACAAAGACCAAGGGTTCACCATCACAGCCAGTGATTCCTTCAACGGAATCCCTGCGGCTACACTGGACAATCTGAGAGTCAGGGTTTGATGTCCCAACCCAAAACCACTTGCAGGGCTCTCTCCTCTCAAAAATCAGGGGCGTTACTAGCTACAAGATGATCTTCACCTGAAAGGAGGCAGGGAGCCCGTGGTCACCCACGGGGACATTCATAGGCATGTTACCTAGAAGGAAGGTCCAGCAAAATGAAGCCTGAAGATCTGCAGCTGCACCCCAAACAGGCTTGCCCCTCCCTTATGCCTCTGGGCCACCAAATCTGCACCACATCTTTGTCTCAGGCTCGAGGTTCAGGGAGCCTAAAGGATGCTTCATGTGTGTTATGGTGTGGGTAGGTAGCAGTCATGTCTTGCAATGACTGCTCCTGCTTAGATTTGCATCCCGGAGTCACTAAGAGGTCATCTGTAGGATCTAAGCCCTGGTACTACAGCTCACCTTGGTCCTTTAAATTGCCACAGGTATGACAGTGCCACCTACCTAAGGTCAGTCCTAAATCATGACATGGATAAAACTGATGTGTTGTCTTCATAATGCCCATTAGAAGAAATGCATTGCAGCTAAAAACGAATGTACAAATGTACAATGTAGCTAAAAAAAAAAACCAATGCCCAAAATTGGGCTGTGCATTCTTATAAATGGCTTGGGGGAAACCCTGGGAGGCCCTCTGCCCTGCCTAGCTCTGGCACTGCCCCCCACGCCCCAGACACAGTGATGCACACAGACTGCACAGCTCCTGGAGGAATCCCAGCACCTGCTGCTCCTAACAGAGACAGGGAAGAGAGAGGAGGTGGGCAGGGAAGAGGGGAGATGGGGCAGCCTGAGGTTCTAGGCTGTGCTAGTACCTGCCTACAGCTACTCTGCAGTCCCTGTTCTGCCTCTGTGCTGTGCAGGGACAATTTCCATCTTCTCCATATTTTCACGTTGCAGCCTCCAGAACACCCTCCACCATGGGCTTTACTGCTGAGCTGTAGAGCTACTGGGACAGAAGGATTGACGGCTGCCCCACCCTGCCCGTGCCAGCGCTACCAGTGAGCATGCTCTGCACAGGGCATCTGAACAGTTGTCTTACATGATTTGCTTTGTTTGAATGCACTGAGACTATGTCTTTCTTTCACTAGACACATTTTACGGATAGGGAAACCGAGGCTCAGTAGGATGAAAGAAGCATTTAGTACCATTTGTGTGTACTGGGAAAATGGGGCTTGTGTGTTTGGAGGGAGATGACATTCCCCAATACAGAGCCCAGCAGGGTGTGGGGGATCCAGCTGTCTGCTTGCATGAACTTCTGGTGTCACTGGATCTGAGGGCCATCTACCCCCAACTCAGACACAATCAGGTAACCTCAGGGCCTGCGCAGAGGAGCCCTGGGCATCTGTAGAGAGAGTACCACCACACCTTTTCACGGAGCCACTTGACATCAGTGATGGTGCAGGACAGAGCTGCATGAGCCTTCCTCACTCCTCAACAACACGGCAGTCACACTGCTTCTCCTGGCCACATCTCCCAACAGGCTGTAAGGATTCTCACAGGTTGTCTTCAGACAGCCTAGATAAACTGGGGCTTTCCTGACTCCTGGGGCTTCTCAGGTACCCGGCAAAAACTAATGAATGGATGATAAATGAATGAATGCAGGAATTAATGACAGTGCCCAGTCCATAAGAAGCAGTTGGCAACTAAAGCATGAATAGATGTATGAATGGGTGGATGGACAGATGGATGAATGGACAGACAGACGGACGGACGGACAGATAAAGCATTACAGTCTGGGTCTTGGTCCGAAGAAGGCATTTTGTATTTATGGTATGAATGAAAACCTGTATGCAAGAATGAGAAAATAAACACAGGATAGGTAAATAAGATTTACCACAGAGAAGACACAGGAACCCGTCAAGATGGCCCCTGTAAGGTGGAGGCTGAGGAGTTCTGACCTTGACCCAAGGGGTCTGCCCTGAGCAGAGCCCCTCCAGCTGCCAAGTGTGGGACACCCACACTTTATGGCAGAATATAATCAGAGCAGTCTTCTGTGTGGCCGGCTTTGCCTTCTTTTATTTAAAAAAGGCAGGGGGTGCACAAGGGTCATAAGGGAGTGGTGGGGACAAGGGGGCAGAAGGAACAGCTCCGTCACTGGCCAAAGCCTGAATCCCTAGAGAAATATCCTTAAAACAAAAGAGACACCAGGCAGGGAAGGGGCTGTTTGTTCAGACCAGAGCAGAACAGCCTTAATAAGATAATAAGCGGAGATTCCCTCCTCTTAAAGAGACAGACATGGCAGTGAGGTTGAGAGGCAGGTACTTTTCTGGTAAAGTCACCGAAGTGGTTGCCTCTCTGTATCTCACACACTGCAGGCTCCTGGTATGTGAGGGTGAATACGTGCATGCCACAGACATATTCCCAGTGACCCCCTTCCCCCAATCCAGGAACCAGAAACGACCTGACTGTACCTGTACCCACCAACAAGTGAGCCTTCTACAGGACATGGTAAAACAAACCTTGGCACAGACATCTTCTTGGGAAAGAGTTGATCCAGCGCAAGTGGTTATCACCCCTACCCAGCTAGGACTTCCCTCTGCCTGCCTGATGGACTGACACTGGATTGAGGACTTGTGGTTCGTCCTGGAGGCTCCATGCGTCCATTCATTCATGAAATCACCAATCATTCTCCAAATATCTACAGAGTGTCAACCCCGTGTCACACTGTCCCTGGTGTAAAGCCCCTACAGGGGCTGCATCTGGGCATAGGGACAGAGCCAGAAAGCCTAGACTCAAACTCAGTTCCACTGGCCAGCTGTGAGGACCAGAATGTGTTACAGCAACTCACCAAGAGGAAGATGGGTGGAGAAAGCCCCCATCTCTCTGGCTGCAACAAATAGGTGAACCACCCTGCTCCAACACCTGGCACTAGGAAACACTCCATGCACCACCTATGATGGCTTGATGCACCAGGAGTAGCCTGAGTGGAGATTGACTGGAAGACCTCACTACATACAAGCTAACTACAGCAAACCCATCCCCACTCCCCAGTTCATTCTTCCCGTGAGTGCCTCCAGTTTATCGCCTCTTAACTCACACCCCACCCCACCCTAGGAACATCCTGTGAAAGAGAAAGCCAAGTCTGCTGTCTTGACCCTGAGCCCCAGCACAAAAACCTGAACACAGAAGGACCCCTGTAGGAGACAGAGTTCTCTCTTGAGTTAAACCCCTTCTGCAACTAAATTTGGTCTCTTCCAGTGATAGAGAACCTGCTCCCCTCTGGACCCTCTTAACATGCAGGAAGAAAACAGCTTATCATGAGCCCTAAAAGAACAATTGCTGACACCTCTTGGGGACAGGAAAAACAGATACCCTAATGCCAATTATCCTTCAAGAAAAAAAAAGACAGTCACCTGTTGCCCGGAAGCCATCTTTAAAGAGACACTGTCATTTGCATCAGCCTATTCCTTCAACAGTTATGAATCAGTGTCTGCTCCACCAGCCTGTTCAAGGCTCTAAGGACAGGGCATGATCACAACCAGGTCCTTGCCCTCAGCACGCTTTTAGCGTGGCAAGAGGAGATCCAGCTGTGTGGAGTAAGGCAGCATGTGGCGGCGCCGTGGACACAGACGGAACAGGAGATGAACAGAGGAGGAGGCACCACTCTGCGCAAGAGACAAGGTGACAGGACAACTGAGCAGACGCTTTAAGCCATCACAGAGACAGTCAGGGCAGGATCTGAGGAGGAGCATTCCAGACAGAGGATTATACATACGCACTTGCCAAAACCCAAGAGAGCCAATGTGGAGGCGTTTTCTGAGATAGCACTATAGCAACATGGGAAAGGAGAGAGAACAAGCAGAGGGGCTGCAGTAGGGCTCACAGGCCAAGGGACTCCAAGGCCAGCAAGCCCTTAGTGGTACCCCAGCTCAAAAGGCACAGAGGCATCAGGGATACAAGCCAGAGGGGACAGGGATGAAGGGTACTGTCGTCCTGCCTTCAGACAGCACAAGCCAAGCTGTGCCCAGATTCCTACAGAAACCAACTCACTGTGTGACCTGGTGCTGCTCTCTCACCCTCTCTTGTCTTAGTTTTGGCAACAGCTCATCAGGGCTGAGTATCCTCCACGCAGGCGCTGGCAGGACCCTGGAGTCCTCGGAGTCTGCTGTTCCATGCAAGACGCACCCACCATTCCTCTCCCCCACTGCGCCATCCTTACACCCATGCCAGCAACACCACGCAGGATTGGTACTCCTGCCAAAATAGCTATTAACCCAGTAGCCAATAATAACACGTTATCCTATCAATTTGCTGCTGAAATGCTGTGTAATTGCAGAACCTAAGTTTGCCATCTCGGTAGCCTGGTTACGACATAAACAGAAAGGACCTCACAGTCCCCTCCTGAGGAGAACAAGTGGCTGGCCAGGAGCAGTCCTGAATTCCCACCTCCACTCACCTCTGGCAAAGCCCCAGGAACCTGTCCAGAGACCTGGCTTCTTATCCTGGAAGCATGTCAGAGCTCTGAACAGAGAGGGCAGCATGCATGGGCCACAATGCTTTGTGAGCAGCAAGGTCAAACCCAGAAGCCAGCACTCCCTCAGCTTCCTGGCTGGCAGAAGGGCTGAAGAGCCAAGAGACACTCGGGGGTACCCAAATTAAGAGGCTCACAGACAAAAAAAAAGATGCAAGCCAGGGCTCCTTGAAGGATGGGGCAACAAGAAGCTAACAGCGCAGGTCAAGAAGGGAAGGGCAACAGAGAACCGAGAGCGCGGTGTTAGACCCAGAAAGCAGCCTGGACCCTGAGGGCTGTCGCAGTCCCACACACAATGCAGAGCCACCAAGCAAGTCTGACACTGGCCAACAGTCTCTCCTTGGCAGGCAGTCTGCTCATTTTACCCTTTTCATTCCAAAAGCCCAGTTCTCTTCCTTCTGGATTTGATACACAGCACAGACATTCCACTCTCAACAAGCTGGGAGCCTCCAATGGGACTTGGCATCCCGCGCAGACCAGGGCCTGATGAATCCATCCTTCCCTCTTCCCAGGGTCAGTCTGTTCCTTCCCTCCCGCTCCACCCCACCCTTACCCTCCCCATGCTCACCAGAATGCCCAAAAGGCAGGTGGCTGGTGCCCAAAGGACCAGAGCTGAGCCTGTGAGTCCAGCACTGGAGGCAGGGCAGGCAAGGGGGAGACAGGCACTTCCCACTGGCCCACGGGTGACCTCAACCACGGGATGCATCTCCACCCGCCCTGCCTGGCCAGCCCAGGAAGGCTGGGTTGAGGGTGTGCTGCTCCCACTGCGGGCTTGGCGGGGAATTCAGCTAGTGGGGAGAGGAAGAAGCTTGGGAAAGGGAGGGTAGCAGATGCAGAGGGAGCGGACTGAGCAGACCACGCTCAAGCCACATGGCCAGATGTTGGCTCAATGCAGGCCCAAGCCCTTGGGGTGCCAAGGAAGCTCTCGGTCTTAGGAAGCCACAGAGGAGGAAGACCTGAGCTTGGGGCTGAAGTAAGGACCAAAGACAGGCAGCAAAGGGGCTCTCAGTCACACCCAGCTGGCCAGCACAGGATGAGGGACAGCCTTTCGGAGGCCTCTGGGTGGAGTGGGTGGGGTACTGTCTGCGGGAAGCAGCACTCAGCAAATGAAAACCAGGCCTGGAAATTGGCTGGTTGCTGCTGTTCAGCTCCAGGGAGACCTGCTGCTGGCTAAGGTGCCCAGCCAGAGTAGAAGATGCTGTTCAAAATGCAAGGGCAGGGAGGGTTCCCAGCTGCTGACGCAGGCCTGGACAGATACTGATAAGCCATCCAGTCACTCATATCTGCACTATGATTGGAACATTACGCCCAAGGTCCACGTGGCCTAAAGTGCTACTTAAAACTAAATAAAAAAATAAAATAAAATAAAATCACTAAAGGTGCCATTTTCTTCCCTCTGCAAGGCTGTCAGGCAGGTCCTCAGCAGAGCTGGGACCGATAACTGGAATCAGGAAAGCGGCCAGGAGTGAGTCCACTGAGTACCCTACCATCATGGTGTGGTGTCTACATGCATCCTCGGCACCCGTCACAGAGAAAGTGCCTTCTATCCCATCGGGGGAATGAGACCTCCTGTTGTGCACATGCATGGCCAGCAGTTCGTAATCAGTGGAACCCCAGGTCCTGACACACCGAGCTGAGCCCGTGGCATGCCTGTCTGTCTGTCTGTCTCTATACATTTGGATGCCAGTCACATCATTCGCTCATCTGGTCTTTCAACAGGGGTTCATGACTTGCAGCTGACAACTGCCAAGTACCTTAGCGTTAGAGGCAGGAGGATGAACCCCAAAGGTTGTGGGGTTCCCACACAACTGTGAAGGTGATACACACTGGGGAGTACTTGGAACTATGAGAGAACAGGGGTCCTACAGGGTGTTGGGAGGTATCCTGGCCAAAAAAAAAAAAAAAAAAAAAAAAAAAAAAAAACCTCTGTGTGGAACCCGCAGGTAAGAGTGGCGAAGCAGAGGAGGGGAACAGAGCCCTGGGAGTCTTCACACAAAGGCCAGGAGGAGACTGAAGCCCTTGAAAGCCTAGAGTGGGCCTCATCTAGCTCCTCCTTAGTCACAGTGGGTGGCCCATGGCCTTACCCTA
This sequence comes from Microtus ochrogaster, assembly GCF_000317375.1. Taxonomy (NCBI): domain Eukaryota; kingdom Metazoa; phylum Chordata; class Mammalia; order Rodentia; family Cricetidae; genus Microtus; species Microtus ochrogaster. Next base: position 3,950,281 of record NW_004949113.1, read on the forward strand.
GCTCAACACGGTGGGCCCCCTGGCACCTCCAGAGGCCTGCCAAGCCACGGTCGTGCCCTCATTCCTAGCATTAGTTCTTGTTAAAAATGCTTTTGCTATGTTTATTTTTAAGGGAAGACAGAAAGAGGGGAAAAAAAACAACCAAACCTGAGGTCTTTTTCTTTGGTAGTGACGTGGGGGGTGGATAAATAGATAGAGCTGGGAGAAAGGGCACAGAAAGGTCTCAGCATCTGTAACCACTGAACAAATTAAAATTAGCTCATTTAATCAGTGCCTAATGGCCTGCTGTCCCGAGTGGGGCCCAAACAGTGCGAACTTCACAGCAACAAGGCGAGGGGGCTGCTGTCGGCTTATCACGCCAGAAAGGGGTTTTCTAAATAGTGTGTCAAGATGCACAGAGGGCTGCAGCGAACTAGGGAGACAGAAGATCGCCTCGCCGATCTCGGGCGGCCCTGGCCTCTCTGCTGGGTCTCTTTGAATAGAACTGTTCTTTGGCTTTTGTTCTACTTATCTAAACGTGTGTGACTATGTTCCAAGTGTTTCAACCAGTAGAGGAGGTTACTCAGCCCCACCATACATTACTGGTCCCCTAGTTCAAGTCCCGAGCCTTGACACCAGTCTGACACATGCATATAGATGCACAACCACCTACACACATGCACAGAGTTACAGTTGTCCCTTCGTACATGGTCACATACGTGCAGTTACACATGCGTGGTCATACAATGTACACACAACTCTCTCAGCTCTTCCACCCCTGCCTAACAGCTGGAGCAGGGAGAGGCCCAGCTCGCCAGGACCCTAGGGAGGACCACTGTGAGCACACCTGAGGCCCAGGCTGGTAGCAAGGACTCTTATTTCCCTGGAGTTATTTCTCTACTCAACTTGCCACCTGGGCTAAGTCAGTAGGGAAACTGAGGAGGGAGAACAAAGGCCAGGGGAGAGGACAGAGGCCACCAGAAAGAAGGCACAGGTTGAGGAAATTGCTGGGTAGGGGAACAGACAGTAGCTGCTCCAGCCAGGTCCTGAATCAAGGCCAGCTTTTACCAGTGCCCAACTACAACCTTCCCATGACCTCCAGGCCAGCCACACTGCAGCCTTGAGCTTAGGCTCAGAGACACCGTGGGGCTCTGAAGCTGGGTGGACTGCTGAACACCAAGACACAGCACAGGACTCTACTGGGCCCCTCAACATGGGAGCAGTTTAAAACTTGAAAACAGGGCCAAGCAGTGGTGGCGCACGCCTTTAATCCCAGCACTCAGGAGGCAGAGGCAGGCGGATCTCTGTGAGTTCGAGGCCAGCCTGGTCTACAAGAGATAGTTCCAGGACAGGCTCCAAAGCTACAGAGAAACCCTGTCTTGAAAATCCACCACCAACAAAAAACCTTGACAGAAAAACCCTGTCTTGAAAAACAAAACAAACAAACAAAAAAAACCTTGAAAACAGCTCATTTCTGAAAAGCTCCATTTTAACTCTACAAAACATGGTTAACCTTGGTTAGCTGAAACCCTGGAAAACAAATTGAATACAGCTATAACTGCTATAAATACATTAAATAAAGGGTAAAAAATATATATATATAACCAGTCAAGGAAACAAGAAGCTTCTAGAAGGATTCTGACCCAGAGTCAGAAAACAGCTTGTTTTCCGATTCTCACAGTAACACTCTGAGGTCAGGTCAGTTGTCATCCCCACACCCCACAAAAAGGAAACTGAGGTTCAGAGAGGTGAGAAGCCTGAGCTGGGCGGGGCTCTGTCCACACTGGCAAGGCCCCGACACCAGGCTACTTCTCAAAGCAACTGTTGTGGTCTTGCCTGCTCCAAGCCACACACTTTACTGAGAAGGACTCCCAAGGGTGAGCTGGTCTAATGCCCCAACAGGGATTACTTTCAGACAGGGGTATAGCAGATGCTGAAAGCGGTTGGGGACTTCATGAGCCCTGGACCACGTAACCCGTAAAGATCCAAATATGCAGGTCCTTTTCCACGCAAAGGGGCAGATCCGAGTCATGAGTCTCCCAGACCCCGTGATAAGGAGATGGGCAAGAATTCCCTTCTAGGGGAGGGGAGAGGCAGGGAGGGGAGCAGAGAAAAATGTAGAGCTCAAAAAAAAAATCAGTTTAAAAAAAAAAAGATTTGAAGAATTAAAAGAATCCCCTTCTCATCCCTCAGATTTGGAAATAGTGGAAGGAAATTCAAGGCCCCAGGGCGTAGTAACGGTGTCCCAGACAGAGCCAAGTCCTCTTGGGAGAGTCCTACCAGACCCGCCATTTCCTTGTTATGCCCTCACTATTGTGGCTCCTCTTGTGACTGGTTATATGGGCAACAATGTGTTCATTTTGACACCATCAAGTGTTCAGAAAAGAAACCAACATATAGGTTCCACCGCATAGGTCCCTCTGGATGGACAGCAGTTCTACTTAAGGATCTTTTCCACTTAGCTAGCATGACCCATAGTGGCCTTCGGCACCCCTGCCCCAAGGATAGCCGAGGTACAGGCAGCTGACAGGAGTGAGAGCCATGTGAGGTAGCTGTGGCACGGGAAGTAGACCCCGGGGACAGTCCTTCCTCGGGCATTGCTAACAGCATCCGCAGACAGCACATTCTGCAGGCTCCCCGGCCTGCCCAGACAAACGGGTAAACAAACTGATCTCCCCACTCAGAGCTTCTAACCTCAGTGACGACGAAGCCTCTCCCCTAACTTGCAGATGGCAGGGAATGACAGTTCAGAGTCTGGCCTCCCTGTCCCACTATGCCCTCAGCAAGCACGGAACTGAGTAGGTGCAGAGATGGTCTTGGCCTCATTTCTGTGGGTCTCCAGAGAGACCAACCATAACCCTAGTAAACAGGATGTGAACATCTTTCCTCCAATATCCAGCAAGACCACACTGCCTTGGACTTCCTATGGCCGTATCCACACCACGACAGCTGGCAGAACACCTAGACAGACGCACATGGAACTCTATCCTGATGGGGTCTGGGCCTCACAGGCAAGAGTCACTTCACGCAGCCAACTCCATTTTCTTACCATCAAGATTCAGAACAGAAACAGAAGAAAAATATCGCGGATGATACCCTAGCCCAACAGCCCCAAAAGGCTGGGAATCAAGAACTGAATGGGGGCTTTGCTTCTATACCCGAGGCTGTGTAGACATCCTGAACCACAGTTTCCATGTTTGATTCTATGGACTTCACAGGGCTACAGTGAGGGTCAGAAAAGAAAAATGGCTGGGAATATACTTTGTAAACTTCCAACTGGTACAAGCCTGGGGTTATTGGGACAATGAAGGCGAAGGCAAGGGAGGCTGTGCTGCCTAGACACTCACCTGATGGTGGGCAACAGTGGCTGCAGCCCAGGAGTTCTGCCTGGTGGTGGTCAAATGGGAGAGTAGCGGCACTGGTCAGTGACAGGCAGCTAGTCAGCTCAGCTCCCAGCACATGGCAGGTGCTACCAGCACAGAACTCAGCACATGATGGGTATTATCAACTGACCGACATCAGGGATTCCCAGCCTCTGGCCCTCAAGCAACTGCTTCTGTGGGTCCCCAGAAATGCAGGTCTCCTTCCCAAAGAAGGCAGGCCATATGGGGATGAATCTCAGCTACGGGAATAGGTCATTGAGACACAGGACCCTCTGATGGAGGCAGCAACCTGGTGCCAAGAAGCTGGGCAGATGAGAGTTGGGTTCCTAACTTTTAGCCTTCCTCATGTTTGCCCACTGTGCCATTTCCATCAAACGCACACCCCTATCTGAGATCAGCTGCCCTGTGTGCTCCAGCTCCCTGCAACCCAGAACCTCTGAAACCCAAGGGATATGGTGTACCACCTCATTCTGAGCCAGTGTAGACCGCAATTAATTTCTTAAATGCTGGTTTTCACAACCCAAACATGAACATAAAATACAGTTTGCTGGCAATACCAGCTTGAGGCAAGATGTTTCAAGCCTCTGTTTTGAATGTGTGGGGGGAAGAGGGTACCACTTTTAAGAGCTGTCATGTGAACAGGACTATGCCCAGAGCACCAAAGCAGGGTACTCATGGTCCAGACAGAACTGCCAGTAAGTTGAGGGTCTTGGGCATGAAGCACAGGGGCAATGTCTTACTGGGGAGTCAACATCCAATATATAAGGGGAGGTTTTCCTAATTGTCTTCCTTTACAGGCACATGAGGCTTCATATGCCGCAGCTTTCATAAGTTGGTTCAGAGCCAATAGGATCCCATGCCTAGCAAGGCCCAGCATCCATCATTAGCTAAGCTTGGCCATCCAGGGGATGCAGGAAAAATGGTGTCAGCATGCACCTGGCATGGCCTACCACAAAAGGATGGCTACTCTAGAGAAGAGTCTGTGAAGAAGACCCTTCTAGTACCATGCTCTCTGGAGACTACAGGCCAGACAGCACCCACCTCAAGACTGACCCCCGGGGCATGACCAGGAATCTTCTTTGAGGTCCCAAGCATAAATCAAGCCACTCCAGGGCATTGCCATTAATACCAAAAAGGAACAATCCTCACCCTAGCTGGGTTGACAGTAGAAACAGATGAAGGGCCCTTCCTGCCTGCGTGGCCAAGAGGGAGAGAATGAAGGGGAAAGGCAGCAATTAGACAAGGCCATTCTGCTGTGGTGCTCCATTACAGCTCCATCCAGCACCCAATGAGCATGACTGTGTGGGTCCCCCATATACATCTTTCACTTGTAACAGGTGCAGCCCCTGCAGCCAGTCAAGGCCTGCATTCAGACCTTCTAGGGAGGAAGCTGTGTTTCTTGAGTATTTGGGGGTTCCTAGAGCAACCAAGTATATTGATGTTTCTATAGTAAAGAAAACCACTACCTCTAAAACATTACAAGCAGCCTTATGCCAGCTCAGGTCAAACTATATCACTAAACCACACCAGGAAACATAGTTGCCAACTTTCTAGAACTCGGGATCATGAATAAAGCATTATATAGAGCTGCACTGTCTCCTTTTTCTGCTGTGTGCAGATGCTGTTTGTTATTTCTGCTTTAGAAGAAACTGAGGCACAAGCATGAGGACCTAACGCCCACAGAGTCACTGGTAAAGTCAAATAGAAAGTATAGCCAAGGGCATTGACTAAAGTCCTGGGTCACAGATTGATGGCTTCCTAGGGGAAACTCCAGCCACGCATCAATGGAGGCACGAGCCCAGGAGCAGATTCTCAGCAGCAGGTGAGACTCACCATCTTACCCTGCTACCCACGCAACTGCCCCTACCTGACAGATCGTCTTACCTACAATAAACATGCTAACCACATCTCTACCCCAGAGACACAGGGAAATGCTGCTTTCTGGAGGATGCGGCATCAGGCAGTACTTCCAGATGGGAGAACAGCGGCCTCACTTCTCCCAAAGGGTGCCAGCACCCAGTAACCCCTCAGGTACATCGCCACCAGTTTCTCTTCATCAGCACTTTTTTCCACTATCATAAAAGATTCGTGCACAGCAAAATCATGACACTATGTTATCAAATAATTACATGGCAGTTTTGTGGCATTAAAAGACCCACCCTCCCTCCCCCGACTACACACACACACACACACACACACACACACACACACACACACATCAGTGAGGACCTCTGGTATCTACTCTAACGGGGGTGGGTGGCTCTAGACTTAGAGTTTATTAAGGGAAAGTCAAGCCGCCATTGGCTGGTCCTTACTCCCCTACAAGTAAACATTAAAGGAAGTGCTTTTCTTCAGTTAACCAAAAAGAAGAGGCTTTGGGATGAGGGACACAGGCATGAATGAGTGTGCACACAGGGGCAGCCATGAGCACGTGTTATCCACTCTAGTGCACAGTCACATGAGTGTGTGCACTCTCCTCCCACTCCACCACACCGTCCTTTCCCCGGTGCCTGGAGAGTCCATTCTGGTCACTGTAATGAGGATTCTCAAAGTGCTGAGGAGATGTGAGCCAATGAGAAGAAACGTCTAGTGTGAGCTAGAGCTGGTGCGAAGGCAAAGCCAGCACAGAGACAAGGCAGGCATGGAGAGACCCCAAGAAGGTCCCCTCAGTCCCAGAATGCGCGAACCTTGCCAGGAGATTAGGGACACCAAGGGCAGGTAGGCCTTGTGCTGAGTCTTGATTTAGGGGAAAAAATATAAAGGAGGAAATAATGAGGGCCAACGTAAGAAAGCGTAGCTGGCATCTAAGAGACGGACATTGTTCCAGAGAGCAGGAGACGCAGATATGACGGGACTTCAGCCAGTGCCTAGCGCACACAAGAGTCAGCGCTCTGGGAAAGTGGACACAGTGACTGGCAGATAATGTGTCCCTGAAACATCACCCACCTTACCAGTAAGGACAGCAAGGCACTGAGAGGCGATGTCACTCGGCTAGTCTCAAAGCCAGTCAGTAGTGGAGTCTACTCTGGGGCCACGAGGAGGCAGGAGGGAGACGTGCGTGCATAAGGCGACTCACTCACTGAGGAGCGGCCTGGTATAGAAGTGGGGTGAACAAACCACAGAAGAAAAGCACCCCTCGGGAGTGCTCAGCAGCCTGCGACACCTCAAGCCCCTGAAGCAGACCACAGTGCGGGGAGACACGGCCTTCAGTACAGCTGCCATCACCTGTCTCAGAGAGACTCAGCCCTAGCTCTCCCATTCACAACCTGACCTCTGATGAGAGAAAGTCCCCTCACAGCAGACAGCCCGGTACGGCAGCCTTGCCATCATCCAGATGACAGTAAACAAGAGAAGAGCTCCTTGTGGCAGGGAGACACACACACAGCTGTGGGGTATGTACATCCGCTGGGAGCAGCAGTTCCCAGTGCCGGAATTTCACAGGGTGAAAACAAAGTTAACACTTATAGCTGTGTGACCCTCGAGATAATACTCAACCTCTCTGAAATGCCATTTTTTCTGTTTGCTGTCTCATCCATTCAATAAAGAGACACAGAAGACTGCATAGGCCGGATGCTGAGCAGGGAGAAAAAGGGTGGTCCTATACATCTCATGGTCCAGCGCCCACCATGGATCACGGTGAGAGCTACATGCCCCACCCATGGTAGCAGGAGCCTCAGGGAATTCAAGGAGCTCATCCACACCTCGAAAGCTTCCCGCTGGGGTGGTGCCCAGCACCAGGGGCTGCTTGCCGCTCCGTGCTCCTGTGGCACCATCAGCTGGGACTGGCGTGTTTGAAACACAGGCTGCATGGGCTCCTCTACACTGCTGCCGCCCCGCCCCCTCCAGCTGCCTTTGCGCCTGCTGCCGGCGCTGCTCATTTCCAGGCAAATGTTCTAGTTAATTAAAACACACCCAAGTGCTCACACGCACATGAAGCCAAGCTACAAAATCTGCTCTAGCAAACAGCGGCTCCAGCATGGGATGGATGCAGGCCAGGGAGGTTTCCAACGCTGATGTAATTTCCATCTAAAGCTCTCTTACCCCTCTGCCTACACAGACACACAGACAGGCAGGCAGACAGGCAGACAGGCAGGCAGGCAGACAGACACACACACACACACACACACACACACACACACACACGCACGCACACCTGAATACACGTGCACTTCCGGATGTGTACCTGCAAGTCATGTGTATTGCACGTGTGCTCTGAACACACCCACATGGCCGGTTCTCAGACATGCACACACACACACACACACACTCACACATACATGCTCTCTCCAACTACTGTGGCCCTCCAGCCTAGAGCACTGCCCTGGCTCAGCAAACACAGACTAACTGCGTAAGGGAATGAATAAACAAATGTGTCAATCAAAGCACTGAACAATAAATACGAACAGCCCAGCTCTGGCCCACAAGTCCAATTCTGTGCCGTCACTGACTGAATTCCCCACAGATCTGAAAGAACAAAGGGGTGGGACAACCTCCCTCCAGTCCACTCAGGAAGCTGCCATTCCCAGACCTGGCCAACCCAGAGATGGCGAGAGGAGGCTGTGGTACCCAGTTCGGAAATAGAGAGGGGAGCTGCTCCGTGAGGGACCCCAACAGAGCCCTGCTCCAAGTTGGAGGGGAAGAGCGTCTGGCACCCCCAGGTTTCCTCGTTGTCTGAGATAGGAAGAGCCTCACAAGGCAAACACAGGCAGCAGCAGGCAAGCCTGTCTGGCTGCACAGAGACGATACAGGGTGAGCCCCAAACAATCCTTTTCTTCACCAAGTAAGATGGAGGCTCACACGGGACCATGGGTTATTTGGAGCCCCAGATGGGACACGACGAAGATCTCTGTTTAAGGACATGGGAGCAGCTGTGCTGGTGTCTCAAACTCGTCACATGGACAACTGACCTTCTCATTCATGCCCGGGGCTGCCAAAGCTCTGATGTGAGCAGAAGGGATGGAAAGGGTGGGTAGGGAAGGGCAGCTTGGAAGTCAGGAGCAGCCTCTCCCAAGGGGTGAGAACCAGCATCCCAGGCCTCGCCTGGGAGCCAGGTAGAGATGCAGCTTGTCTCCCTCACTCCATCTGCTTGCTGAAAGTCTACACTAAACACATTCATCAGCAACTGTAAGAATTAAAGCAAAATATTTAACTCTCGATTTATGGGTTTTACTTTGCAAGCATCTGTGAGTGTTAATATAGACATGCCAAGCTGCTTGGACCAGATCACCTTAACAAGAAATGCTCAGAGTCCTTCTGGATCCTCTGTGATCTGAGGCTTTGAGGGACCAGCAGGAAATAAGACAAAGCCCTTGCATTCAAGGAGCTGTGGTCCTTGAGGCAGGGACAGTAAGAAAACAGTGATCAGGTGAGATGCTAAGTAACTGGAACGATTAAGTAGGGCAGTGTATTTACTGGCCATGTCCCTCCTCTGTGTTGACCTCCTCACCCCCATACCAACTGTCATCAAATATACCCACCCTACTGTTTTCACTTTTGCAGGTTTACCCTGACCCAAGGCATCAAAGGTGGCTGGGTGGGTTGACTGGTAGGAGTTCACATGGACACTGGGTACAAATTCAAAGGGGAAGGAAGTGGGAAGTGAAGGATGGTTCTGGAGAAAATGACTGAGCACCAAAGGCATCCTTTGTCCTGAATCATGGTAGTGACAGCTCTAGCTTAGAAAAATCAAAATCTACTCAGCATTGGACTCAGCCACTCCCAAGTGGTAGTGAAAAATAGAACAGGGGTTCCCACGTGGCAGCTGGCTTCCAGAACCTGGGCTCTAGCTTTGGTCAGTTGGTTTGGACCATGGTAACCAGCTACTACAGCAGTCCTCCACACCCACTCCAGTCCGGACACAGCAACCAAGTCCAGATCACCTCAGTTTGCTGCCTTTTTAAATGCCTATGGTTTTTCCACCTCTCCAGAGATCAAATCCCCAACCCTCAAACCATCTCTCTTCTGGGCAATGTGCAACTTCAGTCTTGGAGGCAGACTGGACAGGTTATCTTTATTTCTCTTTCCATCTAGATTTCTCTGAGTGGTTGCTTTTCACCCAGGACAACCACCAACAGCTCAGCTTTGCAGAGCTATAATACCATCCAAAGGAAGGCGGTACAGTCTAATGCTGAAATGGTGGACAACCTGAAAAAAGTAATTCATAGCGCATCCAACACACAGTGTGCACTGGATGGGGTTTGTATTGCTGGGATTCCCGTGGCATTTTTATCACCCTACAGAGACTCTGAGAGTTAGCTGTGGTGTCCTGGAGTACCTTGACACACAGGTTATTGCAACCAATCTCACCTACGCAGTGAATGAATGAATGAATGATATTAAGAGGATCTGACACAAGCCACAAGAACCAGTACAAGTGCAAATATCAGGACACTAAGGGCATGGCTCAAGAATGCCAGCCCAAAAGCCAGAGTCCACTAAATCTCAGCCTGTTCCCAGAAGCGGACAGGTCAGGAGTTATGAGCTACATGTAAAAACCTTGCTCTTTTAGGAGCTGGAGACACAGCACACTGGTTAAGAGCACACTAGCTGCTTTGTCTAAAGGACCTGGTTCTGATTCTCAGCACCCACATGGGGGCCCACATCTGTCTCTAACTCTAGTTCTAGGGGATCTGACACTCTTCTAGCCTCTGTGGGCAGCAGGTATGCCCATGGTGCACAGATGTGTACACAGACATTCATGCAGACCAAACATGCATGCACAAGATGGGCTACACACCATGGCACTGGAAGCACGCATGGCCTGAGATGATTTAGCAGGGTGAGTGCTGAAAAGGGGGCGCTCATGAGACTAAGTCAGGATCATGTCATCCCAACATGTGGGCGGCAAGGCCAGACAAACAGCACACACATACAAACACATACCACCACCACCACCACCACCCCCTCTCTCTCTCAGCTCAGTCAGCCATGAAAGCAACCTACAGGCCTGCTCAGCCTCACCCCAATGCCTGCCACAAAGTTCCTGGAGGTTGCTGGGACTGTAATTTTCAAGGTTTGTATGTAAGGACTTTCAAATACACTTCACAGAGTCCTCCCTTCCCAACACCCCCCTCCATCTCTGACTTCCCTCGGCCCCCCTCCAGTCCTTCCTGCTTCTTTCCCTCCCCGTGCCACCTGTCCACTCCTCACTCTCCTCTCCTCAGGACCAGTTCCGACATCCTAGGCCTGCTGGCTCCACCTCTGCTTCCTTCCCTACACCCTCTGGGGTTCCGCCATCCTCCTCCTCTCATGTTCCTGGCCCTGTGCTTTTCTTTTAACCTCCCTCACTTCTCTCCCACGGCCTCCCCTCCGCCACTGAGGAAAACAGGCAGAATGAGTTCTCTGGTGGGTCCCACCCCACCTGCTTAGGAAAGGAGCTGAGCACAGAAGGCTGGCTGGGCGCAAGCCCTGGGGCTACTGGGCCCTCCCGGCCGCACTGGCAGACCAGGGTCTGGATCGAGGCCGAGGCCTGTGAATTCGTTTCACCTCCCTCAGCAGCAACTCTCCTGCCTGGGGATCCCAGGAGGCACGTCGCATCTGGCCAGAACAGAACCTCCAACAGATGGGACTGAGCCCGGAGCTCAGTGGGAGGCCTGAGAGATGGAATGGAAGGCTGGAAGTGGGGTAGTGAGCTCATGGAGGGGGAAGGAGGAGGTCACAGGCTTGAAGACAGGCCCTGCCACTTCAGGCAAATGACCAAGCACCAACAAGCCCTGGTTTCTTCATCTGTAAAACGGAACGACAATATGGGGCTGCTGTGATGAGGAAAGGGGGCGCTATCACAGACACTCTGCAAATGGCGGTGCCATTTATTTTGCTGCCATACGGCTATTATACCTGTGCCTTATAGTGACAGCTCGAAATAGATTTCTGGGGACCTCTCTACTGCCAGCAGTCTAGGACCCCACTGGGCATGTGTGGAAAACAAGGGGGCCTCAGCGACCAGGGAACACTGGGCAGCATCTCATCCCCGGCCACAGCCTTCAGGACCTTGTGGAGAGGGACTGACCCTGGCACCGGTCTGTGTCCTGCCCGGCTGTAATCCAGGGAGCAGGTGGCAGAGGGTGCACAATGTCTGCCAGCAACTTAGTTCTCTCACCTTTCACCCAATGTCTACTTAGCTCTTCGTGTGCTGTGGAACGGAGACTTCACTGGTGACCAAGGCTAAAGGAACCCACCATAGAGCTCACTACCTCACTAGAAGACAGTCACAACTGATCAAGAAACTACAGATGAAGGCTGGAGAGACTGTTCAACAGGTAAGAGCACTGGGTGCAATTCCCAGCACCCACATGGCAGTTCACACCTGTAACTCCAGTTCCAGGGTATCAACACCCTCACACAGAATATATGCAGGCAAAACACCAATGCACATGAAATAAACATGGGGGGAAATTAGGGAAAAAAAAAGCTGGGTGGGGGTGGTGCATGGCTTTAATAGGGCTACAAAGAGAAACCTTGTCTGGGGGGGGGGTGCGGGGAGAGAAGGAAAGAACAAAACTACAGATGATGTAAGAGCTACCAAGAATACTGAGTACCCAGAACTCCAACTCGGGATAGTGTATGCACTGGTGTTTATCATTGAGTACCCAGCATTCAGATTCGGGATAGCATATATGCTGGTGTTTAACACCGAGTACCCGGCATTCAAACTTGGGATAGTGCATGGGCTGGTATTAAGCACAAGTAAATTTTCACATTTAATGAAAAGCATAGCCTTCTATTTAACAATAGAAGGCTTGCTTTCTTCTTTCTTTCCTTACAGAGTCTCACTATGTAGCCTAGGTCTCCATGATATCCTGCCTTCATCTCTGGAGAGTTGTGATTATAGGTACGCACCAAACATGGGCTCTAAAGCTATATTCTGTTTAGTACTGAGCATGCACACTTAGGTTTAATAAGCACGTTCCTATATACTGTGAGTATATTCCTTGCTTTGTGTTCCAATTTTTGGAATGTCAGAACTGAATAAAGGGTAAATCCTCACATTTTTTAGACAAATAAATTGATTCCCAGAAGATAATGAGCCAAGCTCACATGCAGCTACTTAATGGGGTAGCCCATGTGAACCCAAATTCAGAGTATAGTGATAACAGCTACCTACGTATATAAATGATGAACCATGGAAGAGGAGAGGCCTCCGGGATATTTCTGATGGGCTGGCCATGAAGCTGAGTGCCTCACAGTCTCTCACTTGGGGTCCTCACATGCTCAGTAAAGACAACTGACAACGGTGGCCCCAACCATGAGCTTACTGAGTCACGGCAGAGTACAGTGGAGGCTTCCTGTTATAATCCCAGAAACACACACATGTGTGGACAACGACCAAGAGGAAAAAATACCCAAGAATATAGAATGTTTAGATAATAAGAAATGATTTTCTCAGCCGGGCGGTGGTGGCGCATGCCTTTAATTCCAGCACTCGGGAGGCAGAGGCAGGGCAGGCAGATCTCTGTGAGTTCAAGACCAGCCTGGTCTACAAGAGCTAGTTCCAGGACAGGCTCCAAAAAAACCCACAGAGAAACCCTGTCTTGGGAAAAAAAAAAAAAAAAAAAAAAAAGGAAAGAAATGATTTTCTCAAAATTCAACTAAGTGTGCCGCCTTTGATTCCTCTATTGAATTCTTGAGTGGTTATACCAAAGATTTAAATTCTCTGGTTGTACTAGGGAGAATTAAAGGGACATTTACAAACTTCCAATACCTTGTGCTCAGCACAGAAGCTGGATGAGGAGAGAAGAAGCGGGTCAGGGAGTCAAAAGACCACAGGCTGCAGGCAGACAATCACTTACATGTGGGTCCCATCTGCTCCCCTCAGCTCCCGACTATCCAGGATGAAAATGAGGACAGGGCTGTCGCGTCCCAGAGAAGCTGGCTAGGTGAGGAAAGACCCATGATATTGAGCTCCTGGCCCTGAGGGAGGAGATGCCTGGCCTGGCTACAATGGCCTGGTCCATCTGGGAGGCCCCAACCTCCCAGAGCCCTGACTCCTCTGAAGATCTCCCCTAATGGGAAGCACTTCAAGGCCCTTCGCCAGGCTGAGCAGCACCCGATTTCCGCGGCATCCCAGCTGCAAGAGACTACTGCCAAAAGTGCTGGACCATAAATGAAGGGGTCCTGACAGGCCACAGGGTGAGGAGTGCAGAGGGCTGGGCGCCAGACTCTGTAGGCACCAGGTGCTGCACAGGCCCGGCTCTGCGTGCACCAGGCAAAGCAATTTGTGTGCAGTCAGGTAGGCGGGTGCAAATGTACCTCCCTGTCAGCCAGAAAGGCGGGGCTCGGGCACCATCAGTGTGGCCCAGCTTGACCAGCCAGGAGGACTGGCAGAGGAGCAAGAAAGCTGGACAGGGCTTTCCATCCAAGGCCATAACTAACAGGCATAAACAGCCTGGTCAGGTACACAAGTTCAATGAACAGCAGGTTAGCATCTCTGCATAAGGTAGCAGATACCAAGTTCTGAATGCCTGACATGAGAGCAGCCCAGGGCAAAATCTCTATGGGTCAGGCTGAACCCCCATCCTAACATGGTTTATCTGCCCTGTGGCCCCAGGAACAAGTTCCCTCAGCTGAAACCACTGTGGATTGCGATAGAATAGGTATAATCCACTAGGCTGGAGGCAGAGTGTGGAATGCCCCTACTCCCTGACAGCAATCTTCTGGGGGCCGAGAGGCAGCCAGGCTCTGGCTCCTTGGATCTACTACCCTCGCCTTTGTTTCCAGGTTCCTTCCTAGGTCCAGCACTGTCAGGAAGGGAAGAGTTCCACCTCATAACCCATCCTTGTGTAAACCTCCCTGACTCCAGTAAAGACCCCTCTTCTCTTGGGTGTTCAGGCAAGAAACTCAGGGATTGTCCCAGTGCCCATAAACCCTTGCTTCCAACATTTAACCCACCATATCCCATCATATTAATCAGACCATATCCATATTAGCACCTAGCACAACTCTGGAATAAGCTCTCCCACCTCCAGCATCTATACTGACCAATAAATAACAAGGCAGCTGCCCACTCGGGCTGCCATCTGCTCAGCGGCCACCACCAAGACCCCAGCTCTCTGTTTCTTCACTCCACTCTTCCCTCCAAGCATACCCGTTGCTTATCAGGCACCCAGTGTCACTAGAGATGGTCCCCCTCCCCAACAATCTTCTGCCTTGGGTCTGTGAGCCACCACCTATTCTACCATCCTATTGAACATGCCCCACCCCCGTGTCTCCTTCTGAGACACTTTTGTTCCTCTGAATCTTCACATTCTTCCTCAGCACACTCACACGCCTGTAACAATGGTCAGAGAAAGTACCAGAAGAGGGGAAAGATTCTAAGAGCCAATTTCCCAGACATCTATTGTGAGAACCTACAAACTCTCATCAACAAGACTTCCTAAACAAGATCAATACAAAGACAACAGCAGTTGACATGCCAACATGGACAAGGGAAATCCCTCAGAGTTCCACTAACTGAAAGGGGGATTCAGTCTTCTGCGACAAGCTCCTACATAGGTTTTCTGATGTCCAGGGGTCAGTCCTGGACACAAGTACACACAAACTAAATGAATTCAGTAGAGTACACATACATGTGTGCATATGTGTGTATACATACATTAACAACAATAATTATGAATTTGAGAGAGGGCACAGGAAGAGTTGGAGAGGAGGAATGAAGGGGTGGAAGTTATATAGATACAGTATTCATGTAAGAAGTTCTCAAAAGAAACTATTAAATTAAATAGGTATAACGGGACTGGAAATTTCCTGATAGACCACAGGTCATCCATCACTTGGGGGTTAGTGGTGTTGCTGATGCCAACAAACTGTTGTATAGCAGTTTCCCCAGATATGACAATCTTCCACCTCGGAGGGAATGCTAGGAAGGAAATGAGACAACAGGATGTTCTAAGAGGGGAAGAAACACTCCATCCTGCAGGGAAGCTTATTAAGTTGTTTAGTGCAACTCAAAGGCTTCAGGAAGTCCCTGAAACTGACTTCATTCACTAGACTCCCCTACCCCAGCTTATATAAGCAGTAAGGATTGTTGAGACACTCTCAGACAAGCTGAGCTGCCTTGGAAGAAGCAAAGACCAGCTGAGCTGACTGGAAAGGATGCTCCTCAGCTTGTCAAAGCTCCTTGCAGGTTGTGAATTGTACTCCAGGTCTCCAGTTTTTATGGGCTGCCACCCACACTAGAGCAATGCAACTGTCTTCAATTGATTTCTCTTCCTGGAAGTACTCATTCAACCATATTCTTATATGCAACCCCCCAAAAATTTATTGGTTCACCAAGTGCTACTTTGGCAGTATCCATACTTTGGTCTGTCTGTAGTTCCCTATTTGTGGTGAGCAAACATTTATTCCTGTCTTCCATGAGCAGTATCATACAACAAAAGCCCACACAGCTTACTGTCAATGTGTGAATACACAGACAGTACACAGCACTCAATAATTAATTACATGTAACAAGTAAGCATCTTTATCACGGAGCCATATTCAGTCTACCAGCTCATACATGTTTGCTTGTTTCTTCAGGACATGGTTCTCTGTGTATCCCTGGATTTTCTGGAACTTGCTCTGTATACTAGGCTGGCCTCTAACTCAGAACTCTGCCTGCCTCTGCCTCCCAAGTGCTGGCACTAAATGTGTGCACCACCACTGCAAGGCTATTCGTACCATTATTATAGAATGTGTCCTTCACATAAATGCATGTGTGTGATGAGGGAAAAATTTATATGACACCAGTCTTGTTCATCTCATGCCCATCCCGATTGCCTCAAGGAGCTACTGGGGTTCTGGCTTGGATCACGAAGGACCACAATGCTCACAAGACAATGAATTCACTTAAATTTGCAATTCCGAGAACATGTCTCCAAAATTTATATCATGAATTGATTATTATCAATCTCCTGTGTACAATGGAATGGTGGGGAGCGGGGGCGGGGGATCTACAGGGACCAGTCCAGGTTGTCCCTGATCACCATTCAATACCTAGTACTCAGCACAAAGCAGACGCACAAGTGCTCAATAATGCCAACTGAAGAAGTCGATGCCTGAAAGTCCTTGCACTTGAGCCTGGAGAAAGTGGACAGGAAGGTCCCTAAACTTGTGAACACCCTGCACTCTGCATACAAGAGCCCTTCACCACCAAGTGCTGAACCGTCTAACCCATGGAACTCGCTGCCTGGAAATGTCCCACAGCTCTTCTGAGGCAGCCATACCTGAGCCATAGCCTTCTGAGCATCCCACAGATGCAGAACACAGATGGATGCAGAGAACAGGTCAAGGTTTTCCAAGCCTTCCTGCTGGTCCATCACACTGAAGCAGCCACTCCTCCCCACCACACAAAAGCTTTTCTATCTCCCAGGCCTTCCACCACGATCCCCTGACAGAAAGACATATTTGGTCTCATTTCTCCAAGGAACTTCTAATGAAGACTCAAGTGTCCAGTTCCCTGTGGCAATCTGGGAGTGTGGGCTCTAGACCCAGCCTCCTTTCAAGCAGCGTTCAGGGGCAATAACTGGCCTGGGTTTATCAAAGTCCCAGAAGCCCCCATTTCCTAGCATCACCTGTTCAATCTCTGGTGCCATCTGAATTTGTGGTCCAGGTCCTACACGAGTAACTCTGACCTGGGCCTGTCTACTTCTAGAGGGAGATGAGGTACCAGAAGATATGGGGATGTACCTCTCAGACAACATAGCCGCCTATGCCCCACACCCCCTGATACAGCCCAGCACGTCATATGGCTGAGCTCTCAGTTCACGTATGACTTCTGTGGCTCATCTTATAGCGTTTATTAACATTCACTAATAATGAGTGTACATGCCTCCTATAACGCCAAGAGAAACCGGGCTGAGTGGGTGTGTCCTCTGTCCTGCGCCCCCCCCCTCCCTATTTCTCCATCAGGGAACAATTAGGAAAAATTCTCCCCAGGTTATATTTAGAAAGGGGTGGAGGGGGAAGCTTCCTCTAGTAATTTTCATTCAGCGGCACAGGACTGCCTGGCCCCACCAGCCCCAGGCCATCGCTGCAGGACAGGCAACCTCCTCTCCCCCACACACACTGGTGGAAATGAAGCCAGCCTTTGCCTGGCCCTGATTATGCCTGCGTTTAAAAATAAGATGTGAAAGATGCATTATGTAAGACCTATACCACTCTCCTGGCCACCTCCGACTCGGGAATCAAAGATCATCATTTCTGCCATCAAAAAAGAATGAAAGAAAGACAGGAACAATGAAAATAGCCGCCCGACATGAGCCAGATCAAAGGTGTGGACACAGAAAACGAAGAGCCGGGGGGCCTTTAATTACTGCCTGCATCCTCCGAGTCATGTAGCGAGAGGGGAGAAGAAAAGTTTTGAAGGCCACCAGGCCTTGTCCTGCTGTGGCTCCTGTTTCCACCGCCAGCACCAGTTCCCGACAAACTCACGCCTTTCATTTCCCTCCCTTTTTTCCCTCCTTTCTCTCTGCCCCCCACGTCAGGCAGCACTCCCAGACTCCCTAGTGCTAGCTGTCCACCAGCAGAGAGCACTCTGAAGGGCTCCTCAGAGACCTCAAGCAAGGGACTGTCCCCAGAAGGTCTGCAGCCTGGGTGGGCCCCTGTCAGCCTCTCTCCTCCAAACAGAGGGCACTGGGAGGGACCCAGGGACCCACCATGGGTGCCTACGCTGCTGTACCAAAGTGGTTACCCCCCGCCTTTTTTTTTGCAAGTCTCTCTGGTGAGTTGTGTGTGGGGGGGTACTCTTCAAATTCACATTGGCCAGGGCTCCATGGGGCAGCAGATCAAACCTGAGAACCGGCTGTTTGAGCTCAGCGGCAGAAAAAAGGATTGCCCAGGGACTGCGCTTAAGTAGAGGCTGGATTAAACTTCAAACACAAACTCCTCCTTTTTCTACACAGCAGACAGTCATGGCTAATATCGCAATGTGGACTTTAAAAACGAATTACAAATAACTTACTCCGAGACTTGGGTCTTTTGTATTCGGAGGAGGGGCCAAAGAGATCATTGCAGCAAAAAGACAAACGAAGGGCCTGCCCTCTTGGTCTGCACAGGGAAGACCAAGAAAGATAGGGGCAGAGAGGCCCCAAGTGAGAGCCCATTGAGAAGGGGCCTTGCTGGCCACCAGGGGCTTCCTCATAGTAAGACCCTGAATAGAAAGACCCCAGGTATATAAAGAAATGCCAGGCTAAGGGGACCACAGTGTAGCACATTTTAAATGTCTAGAGATTTAAAGTACTCTGCTAAAATGTAATGTAGTATATAAAGGTACTGTCCACATGACCAGTGAGTCAATGGGCTTTTCACAAAGGAAAACTCAGACAAGGAAGAGGCTTGGTGTGTAAAGGCATTTGCTACCAAGCCTGATGACCTGAGCTGGATCCCCAGAACCCATGTGCTGAAAGGAGAGAAACAACGTGCTGTGGCATGCGTGCGCACACACGCACACACACACACACACACACACACACACACACACACACAAATACACATGCAAACACACAAATAAAGAAAGAAATGTGAAGCGTTTTAAAATAAGAAAGAAAAAGAAAACGTACGCACTCACAGTGGCAGTAGGGGTGGGGGCCGGGGAGAAGAGCATGTGAAATTGTAGGAGTCTCTCCTTCCTACCTCTCTGGGCAGCCTCAAGCTTTAGTGTTCCAGTCATGGTGACTCTAGACACCAGGATGAGTCTAGGGTGAGCTGGAACCACTTCTGCATGCCCTATGCTGGACACCAGGCACCTCAAGGGCTTTGAAAACAATGGCACAAAGGGGGGGATTCGGGGAGGCTGGAGAGAAGAGAGGGCTCATGGGAGCAAGTACCACTCCTGCAGAGGATTGGAGTGTTCCCAACATCCATACCAGGTGTTTCAAATCCTTTGACTCCAGTTCCAGAGGATCCCACCACTCTGGTCTTTGTGAGTACCCACAGTCATATACTGACATAAGTATCACACAGACACACTCACAAGCACACTGAGGCACAAACATATCATTGAAAATAATAAGAAGCCAGTTGTGGTGGCATATGACTTTGGTTATTGGGATGTAGGGAGATCCCTGGGAGTTGAAAGCAAACCTGGTCTACATAATGGGTTCCAGGACAGCCAGGGCTATATAGAGAGAGATCCTGCCTCAAAATAAGTAAGTAAATAAATAAATGAAAATAAAAACAAACAAACTTTAAATCCTAGGTTTGGATGCAAGGGGGAGGTGACAGCCTGACCTGCGCATCTCCTGAGCTGGAATGTTTATCTCCAGTGCAACCATGTTGCCGCTGGGTGGCTGTCCCAGGAGAAGGCTCCTGATGTGGGTCCAGCTGGTTTCTTTCCCTTCTCTCTCACTCATCCATACTCTGGCCTCGGTGATGTCTTCCTCCATGTTACAACACAGCAGGGAGGCTCTGCAGATGTGAACCCCTCCATCATCGTGCCCTTCCTAACCACCATACTGTAAGCCAGGTAAAGGCCCAGTGTTCAGACCCAGCCTCGGGTCTCTATCACAGCAGCAGAGACAGACTAGGACAGGGAGACATTCTTTTTTGTTTACTCACTGATACTACCACTTAGGATGTGGCCTGAGACACCAGAGTGCAATCAAGATCCGGACAAACACACAGGGATCTTGGGGAAGTCTCAGAACAGCTGGAATCCCACCCCTCCATCCTTTAGAGGTACCTCGTCGTCAGTGGAAAGGAAGTACATGCAGACTTCCCTACACTCGGGGTTCCCAGGAAAGGCGAAGTCCTACAGCATGGTTGTGAGCGGCCTCCAGAAGGCACACACAGGGACCTCAGAGGCACATGGCGTTATCACTGCTAACTCCTCAAAGCTGTACCGTCAGGGTCACATCAATAGCCCAGGATCCTGTGTCTGTCCTGAGTCCCATCACGCAGCACTATGGCCCAGCCTGCCTCATCCTGTCCTATCCTAATCCATTTCCACACAATTTAGGCACTCTTGGTATTTATATCTACTCCAGGGTAAGCGGACAGCACCCCAAGTTTAGTGACTGCAGCCCCAGGCTGCAGCTGATCCCAGCTCTTCACATTCTTTAGACACACACACACACACACACACACACACACACACACACACACAATGCAAGGGAGTGTTTCCAGCCACAGTTCAGAGAAAGGTAAACTGAGGCTCGGAAATAGGTAAACTGTTGGCCATAGACTTTGAGCAGAGAAAGCGTTTGAGCCTAGGACTATCAGAATGTAATAGGGATTACTTGCTTTTCTTTCCTTGGACTGATGTCGCCTTCCCAAGACTCTTCAAATTAACCATGCTGCTGCTAATGATGATGGTAATAATGATGATTCTTAGCATCAACCATGCCAGCAAGGGCAGAGGTGGAGGTGGTGGTGGTGGTGGTGGTGGTGGTGGTGGTGGTGGTGGTGGTGGTGGTGGTGGTGGTGGTGGTGGTGGTGGTGGTGGTGGTGGTGGTGGTGGTGGTGGTGGTGGTAAAGGAAGAAGAGGAAGAGGAGGAGGGAAGGTGATATCAGAGAGCTTACGGGACAGGCAACAATGCGGTTCATAAAATGACTTATCCACACACAGCAGACAGTGCATTCTAAAAGCCTGATATCCTAACACAGCCTAACAAGGCAATCACAGCTAGCATGAGGACAGGAAGTAGACAGAAACTTCACAACAAAGAGGCACGGGCCCTGGTGGAGCCCAGGAGGCAGAGGAAGAGGTGGCAAACCAGACTAGGTCCTGGAGAATGCAAAGAAGCAGGAGGGACAACTTCCTCAGCAGTCAGCGCCAGTCCAAGCGCAGACATGAACCACTGGCCACTTTCTTCTGGGGGAGGGGGGTAGGGAAGGGTCGTGGTCATTTCCTCCAGGTTTCTGGTCACCAGAGGAGAGCTGTTCTCTAGCTGGGAAGATGTGGCTGGGCCTGTGGCCGAGGATCCAACAGAACTGAGTCAGCACAGCCCACAAAGACAGACTAGGAAAGGAGGATGAGACACAAAGCCCATGTCTGTAGCTCCTCTTCAGTCTCTCAGGCCCCAGTCCTCCTGATAATCGAGTCTGTGGCATTTCTAGCTGGGCCTCAGTTTCTCTGTAGGCAAAAGCAAAGGATTCCCCCATCTGTAGTATACAAAATTATTACAAATGCTTAATTCCCTACACAGTCTCCTGTACCCCCAAATCACTGGAAGATGTATGTGAGTGTGGATGGGATCAACCTGCCTCAGCGTTCACAAAGGAAGGCTGCAAAGCTGGGGAGACAGCTCAGTGGGTAAAAGCTTACTTCACAATTCTGAAGACCTCAGTTTGCTCTCTAGAGCCCACATAACAGGCCGGAAGTAGTAATGTACTTTGTAATCCCAGCACTCCTACGACGAGATGAGAGGCAGAGCTGGGAGAATAGGCCACGAGTACACCGGCCAGCTAGCCTGGACTACACAGCAAAGCATCAGAAACCAGAAAGCCCGTCTCTCCAAGGTGGAAGGCCAAGAACCGACTTCTGAAGAGCTATCGTCTCTCTACATCATCACAGGGTGCACTGGCCTGTACTTATACATATGCACACACATGCAAAAATAAACCAGACAGAATCTTAAACCAGGGATGTTAACAGCTGGGTGTGATGGCACACATGGTTAACCCGGGCACTCAGGAGGCAGAGGGAGGCAGCTCTGAGTTCAAAGCCACCCTGGTCTACCCAGCGAGATTCAGGACAGGCAGTGCTACACAGAGAAACCCTGCACCCCCCTTGAAAGAAAGAAAGGGAGAGAGAGAGAAAGAAAGAGAGTGAGAGAAAAAGAGAGAGAAAGAGATCAAAGATGCCGATAAAGTAAAAGCATTGAAGGCTCATGTCCCACTTGCTTTGGCTTCGCAGTAAGCAGCTCTACTTGGGCAGTATGGGATTGAAGACTCAGCATGCTGCACACTCAAGCAAGCTGCTCCAGACGGAAACAGGGACCGTCCATGAACAACTGCCTAAGTACCCCTTACCCAGGAGCATAAATAAATGCATTTGAGATCAAAAGAAAGATGGCTTAGTAGGTAAAGGTGTTTGCTGCTCGAGTCTGATAGCCCAAGTTAGATCCCAGGAGTCCACATGGTAGAAGGAGAGGCCTCTGACCTCCACATGGGTGCTGTGGCATGTATGCATGGACATGCAAACACATCATACACACACATAAGAAGAATTAATAAAACTGTCTTTGTGACAAATAAGAAGAACCCGGGGTGGAGGGAGGGATGTAATAGCAATGACCACCATGCTACCGGTGCTGAGGCCTTGTTTCCTGTGACAGGTATCACGAGTATGCACTCTGTCCTCTGGGCTGGGGAAGAAGGATCAAGGCTTTCCCACTCCACATCTCTTTGACAGGATCCCAGCTTGCATTCTGGTACATGGAGCTGAGGGACCACATAGAAAAATGACCTAGAGACCTAAAGTGGTAAACTTGAGAATCCCAAAGGGCCCACACAAAGGCTTGACAACAGGTTGCCGTGAAGTGGAATGAGATCCCAATCACCAGATGTTGTTTCTCTCACCAAAGACCAGCACCTGAATCCAAGCATGACCCCCACCTCCAACAGATGCAGGAGAGAGGCGCTATTGCCGCCTCCACCATCTAGCTGGTTACATAAAAGCCAAGGAGAAGAGCCACAGCAGAGGGCTCCAGAATGGGACACGGCTGGGGAAAGCCACGCTCCCTTAGGCCAGCCAGTGTACTACAGTCTGTGGCAATACTTCCCCACTTCTTCTCTTTAGCCAGGCTCTTTGGCAAAAGAGCAGTGGTGGTACACACCTTTAACCTAGCACTCGGGAAGAAGAGGCAGGCTGGTCTACAGATCCAATTCCAGACCAGCCAGGGCTACGCACAGAGAAACACTGTCTCGAAAAACCAAAAAAGAGAGAAGAATGTCCCTACTTCTCAGACAGGAGCCAGAGAGATACCTGTCTGCCTCCATGGAAGAAAGGATGCTCCGTTACCTGTGTCCCCGGCTCACGCTAGTCCTGTACTGGGTACCAGAGGTGATTAAAGGAGTGACTGAGAAATAATCATCCAGTCCCTCTGCAAGTCCCACAAAGGCAGAGGCTGACTCATTATTTGCTTGCTCCACTGAGTGCTTAAGAGGTCATGAATAAATAAATGAAAGAAAAACAAATAGTTAATATTTATTTAGGTGTTTATCATGTGCCAAGCACTTTACACGGATTGATGCGTTTCATTTCCATAACAAACCTGACGAGGTAATGACAATTGTTAGTTTTGTTTTACAGGTGAGGAAACTGAGGCCTGCAAAGCAAGGTAACTTCCCCAGTGCCACACAGTAGGAGGAGGTGTGATGGGACTGAAACCTAGATGGTCCCAGCCTGTCTCAATGAGAAAGGATGGAGGAAGGTTGAGGGGTAGGAGGGGCCGTGCTTGTTGGCTGATTCAAAATATCTATCCCTGCCTACTTAGAAGAAACCTCCCTCCCCTGTGTGGTCAGGGACCGCAGGCCTAACCAGACAGCACCGCACCATGCAGCTATAGTAATGGATGGGGGGACACAGGACCAGTTGGAGCCAGTAGGAGGGAATCCTGAGACTTCGTTATACTTCATGAAAGAGAGGCTCAATCTGAGCGAAGAGGCTGTGAGCTTGCTGCACCTTCTGTGGGTAACGGGACTAACTTGCCCTCTTCAGGGAAACCTGGCAAAGAACGACATCAACGAAGGAGAAAAGCAAGAGATGATGATGAGAGTTGAAGCCGTGAGGATGCTCCAGGGTCTGTCTGAGCTGCCTCTCTGAGCCTCACAATGACAGGTGTCAAGCTGTGCCTGTTCAACATCCTCACCTTGTGAGGGCTCAGAGCAGGCCAGTGACCGAGTCAAGTGCAAACAGTACAGAGTCAAATCTGTAAGATTCCTCCTTGGTCATCACTGAGAAAGCTGTTCCCATTCTCTGCTCACTTTGAGCACAGGAGCTAAGGATACATCATAGATTACTAATGACAAGGTGGGCGGGCGGGCGGGCAGGCGGGCAGGAGGAAGGCAGGGAGGAAAGGAGGGAGGAGCTATACTTCCGAGGGTCAAAGGGTCAAAGGCTGATGGTAACACGAAGCCCGGTGTGCAGAACCAACCCGCAACCATATGCGTGGAAGAATGAAAGAACAGAATAAAGGGAGCTGCAGTTAATTCTGCCACCGACGACGGAGGTCCCACTAGATCCCTGAGGGATTCAGAAAGTCCCTAACGCCAACACGGGAGGGGAGCCTTCAGTCACAAAGTGAAATCATCCACCAATCATTGCTCTGCAAGCAGGGGCTGGAACCTGCGCTGGCCAGTGCCACCCTGTGGGACTTTCCCAACACTGCAGTCCTCTGATACCTAAGGAACCAGAGCTCCCTGCAGCCTACTGCCTATCACATCTGGGTGCAGGGGAGGAGACCTGCCCTCTCCCAGGAAAGATTGGGTGCTTTGTGGTCACAGTTGACACCTCGTGGCCACAGTGAAATATAGGGGACCCAGCAGCCAAATATCTGTGACTCCTCACAGTTTGGGAACAGAACTGGGAGGACTCTTGGAAATACTAGCAAAGATATATATCTTGGCCATGAAGTATGAAGAGCGAGGAGACCCAACCCAGTGAAGAAAAGAGACGGTGGCCCCAGAAGCATCCTCAGGCTCCCTCACCCACATCCTGCTCAGACTTCCTCTATTAGTGTTCACAGCTCAAACAGATCCTATACCAAGCCACCAGGGGTGGGGGTGGGTGTCTGGCCTGGAATCTAGGCAAGACAACCTCAGCATGATAAGGGAGTGGCTACTGGTTTTTGAGTGCTTAGCGTGCTAGACCCACTCCAAACCCTTCCCACACACGGTCTTTACACGGTTACAAGAGCCCTGCAGTAGGAGCCTTAGTCCATCTAACCCAAGCAGAATGGAAGCCCAGAGACCTCCACTATGAACAAGGGTCAACATTTTACGTGCTCTGGAGTCAGTATGGGGTACCACGTAGCTCATTCATCTTCTCTGAACCCTGGTAGCTTCATCTGCAAAACATGAGAACTAAATGCCCAACTTTCAGTGTTACAGTGAGAGTTCTAGGAAGTGAGGAGGAGGGAAGAACACAGCATGTGACCGGAAACTGCTCTTTCTCACCTTCCTGTCCCCAGGAGAGACATACATCCTCCCAGCTGCTCCCTAGCCTCACCGAGCAGGCAGATGCCATTAAGATTCCGGTGGAAGACACTCTGAGTTCAGTGGCTGCCTCCATACACATGGGGTATTGTCACTGTACATTTCGAAAGGCCGAAGGCTCTGCTTTAATGCTTAGCCCAAGGTGCAAACTAAGTGCATCAAGACTAAGACTGCCAGAGAAAGACCCCAGCCCATGACTCCCTGTGAAGCCAAATTCCACAACCCAGGCTCCCTGCTCACTCTCAAGGGTGTGAGGGGGGCTAAGGGGGGGACCTGACACACATGGACTCTGGAGAGGGAGGCCCAGCCACCAGGCCTCGCTGGCCTCTCCCCTTGCCCCTTTGAAGTTCCCAGCATGGGGTGGGCTGGAAGGAAACCCTGGGCCACAGAGGCTGACTGGGGCCTCACCTACCCCCCCTACCCTGCCTCCTCCCCCCTCATTGTGCAGTCTGGCTAGGCTTTTGTTGCCAGAGCCCTGGCAGGGGACAACCAGGGACCTGGCCTCATTATGTGCCTGACCTCGGGCACACCTCCCCCACCCGGGGCCTGGGCCTCCTGGAGGCCTCCTCCATGGGACAAAGACCAGCCCCCAAAACAGCTGGAGGCCTACACAGCTCTTTGGGGGTGGGGGGAGTTGAGGGGCCTAGAGGCTGCTCGGCCTGCTTTGATGACTTGGGGGGGGGCACTCCTTTGGAGACAAAGCTCAGGGGAAGCTACTGAGGACTGGTGCAGAGACATAGTCTTGGGGCAGGAAGCTGACCTCACTTCTCCCTGACCTTCCAGAATTCCCCACACCAGTGGGTCACCAAGGGCGTATGAAATAGACGCATTGTCAGAACAAACCAATAAACCTCTCAGTCCGAGAACTAATGTCACTTACCCCAGAGATGACTAGGAGTGTGTAAGGTAGGCCCAAGAAAGAGAGGAAGCCAGAGGAAGGGTGGGATCGCCTTCGGATAAGACGCCTTCTTCCTAGGATCCGACTGCCAGTCATGCAGACCTGGAGCACCAGGTAGAATCATCTAGAAGGCTCTACCCAACTGCTTCCTTCATAAAATCTCCAGTTACTTGGGGGTCTGTGCTTTGCATGCCCGACTGGCACACAGGTTTACTGGGTACCAATTTTAATATCAAAAGACTCTAGGGAAATGTTTTGGAGTGTTTTATATGCTTAAGATCCTGGAGCTGACACAGGAGCTCCCTTGAGCACAATGGGACACACTTGGGAAACAGCAAGGGAGAGCCAAACATGGAGTGTGTGTGCATGTGCGTGTATGTGCGCCAGAGTCGCGCTGGTCACGCGTGTTTTGAAGCAGGTGTGTCCCAGCATGTGCATGTTGTCGGGGACACAACAAAAGGCTGCCTGAAAGGCTCACCTATGGAGCAGGCAGGCAGCCTGAGCCTGCAGAGAGGAAACAGCCCGCTTAGCCCATTGTAGAGAAGGAATGCCTTTTAAGGGACAAAAGGTGGAGGGGACAGAACCACACACCGGAGAGGCAGGCACATCTGTATTTGCTATCCACCGGTCACATTGGCCCATTATGCTGCCTCTCCTGCAGCATCATTTGGAGGGAACACATGCGTGTGTGTGTGTGTGTGGACACAGGAGCGGTTCCAGGCTTGGCCTGACTCTGCATTGTCCTGCTCAGCCAGGAGACTCGGAGCAGTGCGCTTACAAAGACATCGATTTTCCTCCTTCCCATCCAGAGCGAGATCAGATGAGCTCCCGGAGCGACATATCCTTAACTTTTCAGTGGTGGTTTCTTGTTTGTTTGTATCCTGTTTTCTTATTTTTTTTTTTTAAGGACTGGGTCTCTAATTGCGTCTCTTTTTTTGGCCACATGCATCTCCCTGGCTCTGGCCCCCCAAAACAAGGAGGGCACGCACTGGTTATCTGTGCCTGCAGACTGCTCACTGGGCATCCTGGGCTCAAAGAATGCCAGGGGGTTAGAAATTGGAGGGGGGGTGGAATTAATTGCCAAGAAAACACAAGGCTGTGCTGTGACTCTGATTCCATCAATTACCATTATCTCTCTGTGCAGGTCTGCCAACCATCCCCCAGATTCGGCCCTGCTTAACTTTCTTTGCCAGTTGTGATACCCCGTCAGATGCCTGGCGCTGCCAGGCTACCCGCATGGGCTCCTTCTGGGCTCTTATCAGCCTCCCCCAGTCGGCCTGGTCGGCACAGCTGTTCCAGGCCCCCAGCCCCTCACTTTATCTGCTTGCACAGACCTCGGCCTGGCAAGCAATGGGCCCAGCGCCTGCTCCACATTCCCCAGGAAGCCCTCTGGGAACACAGCCTCCCTGCTCCCAAGCCCTGGGAGAGTTCATTACCAGCCCGGGTCCCCCAGCTCAGCAGCCTAGGTGCAGACCGGATCGCCCAGCCTGGCCGCCAGAGCCGCCTGAATCATTAAAACTCCAACCTTCTGAAGGGAAGAAAGAACAAAACCACAAATTTAGATTAATAAAGCATTTGTTGATTCTACAGCAATTTAGCAGGCCCCTAAGAAACCCACCAGAGACCCACGGAGCTCCAGTAATTTTCTGTTATATTATCTTTCTTGTAAAATACTTCCCCAGACAGAGTCCCCAAAGGGGCTCAAATATCACTGTGACTAACCAAAATCAATGTGCACTCACCTATTGACATTTTTACATAGTTTTTGGATTTAGTATCCAGCCGAAAACACAATCAACTCCTCTGCCAAGGAGCAGACAGGCACTTAGCTAGCCAGCTATTAGTGTTACAAAGGAAAAAATGCTGGCACCCAGGGGAGCCGGGCAAGGCGCACTGACGTCAGGGGGTAATTGGGTGTCTGAGAGAAATTGCCAGCGGCTGGCCGGCTCCCCCGGGGGCAGCACAAAGCTGAGCTGTAACTCTAATAAAGGAAAGGAAATTCTAGAAAAGGGGGCCTTGCTACAAAGGAGCCCAGGCAGATGCCAAAAATAGCCCTTTGGAAATAAATAAATAAATAAACGTGGCCAAAACATATAGATCTAAAACATAAAATAAATCACTCCTCTGAGGAGGCGCTATGCCTCCCCTCTCTGGACATCTGTGCCGGGCTGGAGTGCTCTGCTCTGGGTCCTTTCTCTGGAAGCACAGAGTCAGGCAGGAAGAGCTGTGCCATCTCCTTTGGCACACAGGGGGGCTTTTGGAAAAAAAAATCTAAGTTTGTAACCCCCTCTTTCCCAAAGGCAATACTTTCTTCTTCTTCTTAAGGCTAAGGAGAGAAACAATTCCTATTGTTTGGTTTCTTTCTTATTTTTATGTTTTAGTATGTGGGGAGGAGAGCTCAAAATGCCATCGATATAATAAAAATGTCAGAGTTTCCAGTTACATGGTTCTAGCCTCCTTTGGAAAAAGTCTATGTGTATGTATGGACAATGGGTTAGGTTTTCTTGCCTGACAGCTTGCCAGCGACTGACTCAAGGTCAGAGGCTGAGGCAGGATCTTGAGGGGTCCTGACATTTCCCCCCAAAGACAGCCAACAGTCTCCAGGAGGAAGGAGAGCAGGAAACAGCATCTGGAAGGCCCCAGGCTGGGTACTGACCTCCATGGGCCATCACAGGACCCAGAGATGCTCTGAAGCCCACAGGCTTCTAGGAAATTCAGACCTTCTGGGCCAGAAGGGAAAGAGTGGCTTCAGGGAAGGGAGAAAAAGGGGAGGCAAAAAAGTGAGTCTCAGGGTCAATTTCAATTTTGTTGCTCTGCAAGAAAAAGGAAAAATAGGATGAGGAGTTTTTGTTTTTAAAAAGGACACAAACATGACCCCCCCCCAAAAAAAACAAAAAGAAAAAAGCCAAATGCACTGAACGCCACTTGGAAATCGGTCTGAACGAATGTCTTTAGAAGCTAAACTTGCCAAATCAGCATCTCAGGATGCTGGCCCCTGGTCTCCAGGTCCCCGCTCAGGCTCCTGGGGCTTGTGGAAGGCAAAAGGCCCCCTGAAGGCTGCTGAGCCCAAGCAAAGCTCCTGTAATCTGACCAGCCAGGAGCCCCAGAAGCTTTCTGGCTGTAGGTGAGGGGCAATCCCTCTCAGGGCAGAGCCTCCAGTGCTGGCACGAATGAAGAAAATCCAGCTGGGGAGAAAAAGCTAGAGAGCCTGTAGTGCAGACCCAGGGGAGGTAGGCAGAGCTTTGGAACGCCGCAGCCAGCGCCCTGGCGCCAAATCACAAACCTTGAATCAATGATGCAATTGCTTAATTAATCAGCCTGCTCGGGTAGGTGCAGAGGGTCTCTGTGAGTGTCTGACCCAACCAGCTCCTGATGGGCAAGCCCCCCTCCTCAGGGCCCCTCTGCAGGGCCCTCGGGACCACAGATGGTTGAACACCGTCTGGGAGTCTCACTGAGGGGAGAAAATGTGAGTTCCCGAGTCCCCTGTGTGATCCAGTCACTCTGGCAGAAAGGAGGAAAGAGGAGGGAGGAGGAGGGAGAAGGAGGGAGGAGGAGGGAGGAGGGAGGGTCTTATCAGCAACTTAGGATTTCTTGGCCTTGGCAGCTGCAAGTCAGTTCTCTCAATGTTATTTTCTTGTCCCAGTCAATGAGACTGTAAAAGAAACACAGAGCACAAGACCTCTTTTCAGCAAGCCAGTGAGTGCCAGACTTAGACAGGCAGAGGCCATTTAAATTAACCTTGAGCTTTAATGCGTTTAAAGGCTAGCAACTTTTAAACAACAGCACCGAAGGTGAGCGGGCAGCTGGCTGAGGCTGGGGCGGGGTAGGAAATGTGCGAAACTGGAATATGCATCTATGGGAGGGCACACGCGTGTTGGGCAGGAGGCATTCCTTCTGTCGCTACCAGACTTCAGTAGCAAAACTACAGTAGCTGGCAACCTTCGTGTCTCCTGTTCTGCTGGTCAACAGGCACAGGGTTGAAAGCAGTCCTCACATGCGATTGGACCATCTCCGAGGCTGATCTCCTCATCTTTAATGTGCAGAGGGGAAGGAAAGGGAGGCGAGGAGAGGGAAGCAATCTCTCAGAGCGACTCCAAAGGGTTAATGATACTGAGCCAGAGCGCGCCAGGAGTTTAGCGGTACTGAGGAAGAGGGGAGACCCAGAGAGGGGCCTGGCCAGAGGTGTTTCAATTACCAAAATGAAAAATCATTTCTTTTTAAACAATATCCCTCAACACTGGGTGTTTAAGAGAGTATACTCTGGCCCCTAAAATATCAAAGTGAGATTTAAAAATAGAAAAGTCATTTCCCCTTCCCCGTTGCAGATTTTGCTGCAGCGTTCTAGAAGGCAGATTAAATGGAGGAAGCTCAAACACACTCAATTTTGTCCTTTAGCAAATTCTTCTCTTTCACTCTTGCATGAAGAAAAAAAATCTCCCCACAGAGTTTTTCTCTTCTTCCTGGTGTGGATCTGGGCCCCTGCAGTGCCCTGTGTAATTTCTAGTTCCTCAGAATTCAGGTATTAATAAAGACCCCATGGGGACTTCCAACAATATAACCCTACATTTTGAGGCATTATGAAAGGAAACCCCCAGGGGTCTGTGGCTCAAATTTCTGAAATGTAGGCATTGTAAAAGGCACCCCAGGGGATGCCCGCAATAGAAATCTGCTGAATTCAAAGCATTTTGGAAGTCCTGGTGGGAGTCATTACTCCCACTGGAAGCTTTTTACAAAACATGTGTTGCTGACATGTTGACAGATTGCTCAGTGAAGTGTTTAGGTGCATGCACAAGGCGGGCCTTTGGAGACGCTCGGCGCTGCCAGCGAGTCTCCCAACGCTGGAACCGGTACCATCCATATTTCATAATGGGGGAGGCCGCTGCAGCCAGGGACTGGAGACGTGTTCTCCACACCCGCAGCCAGCCTCGCACCCCTCCGCTGAGGAACACTTTGAGTGGGCTGGCCCAGTCCTCGCCTTTGGAAGCTGGTCTGTGCTGCACAGCTGTGACGGCCCTTGTATCCCTGCCAAGGGCTCTACTGAAGGAATCTTGAAGCGACCTCACTGATCACTGCAAGGCAGTATGCAGATCAAACCAAGGAGGGGGTGGCAGCCCCTCACCCCCCCACCCCACCCCCCTGAGGAGGAGCAGCATGGCAGGGAGGGGGTTTGAACTCAGGCTTGCTGGTCTTGACAGCATGAAGCTCAGGAAAGTGATCTGTGACTTTAATAAGGCAGAGGGGCTCAGAGGAATTAGCTGCCTAGGTGATGGGGGCGGGAGATGGATGGAAATGCATCTGTGGCCTGGTGGGCTATGGGCCAGGCTGGGGCCCTGGGGAGGTCCCCTCACCTACAGCCCATGCACTCCCAGACAGTCATCTCCAAAGAGTTTTCCGCCGCCACAACAGTCTCTCTCTCTCTATTTTGTGTGTGTGTGTGTGTGTGTGTGTGTGTGTGTGTGTGTGTGTGTGTGTGAATATATGCCAAGCCGGCCTGCTTGTGTGTATACACACATACTTTCTTTCCCACACAGGATAATGTGCCATATGCTCACATTCATAAAATTTTAAAGATAAAAGCAGATGTAATTTGACAAATGTGTACATGTGTTGATAGGAACACACGCACTGGCACACTCCTGCACACACCCTGCATTCCAACACGGAGCGCTTCCCCTCTACCTGGCTTTGCCTTTACCTTCAGGGCCTCTCCGCGTGCACCAGGATGAGAGCGGCAAGCTCCCGAACACACAAAGACATCTCTGGAAATGTCTTTCTTCTTTTTTGTAATTTGTTCTCTTGGAACTGTACTGTCTACCGCGTGGCTGGCGTGGGGTTTCCCTTTGCTGAGGTTTTTGGAGTGTGGAATACAGAGAAATCACCCCGATTTCCATGCCAACATC
Organism: Microtus ochrogaster; assembly: GCF_000317375.1. Classification (NCBI taxonomy): domain Eukaryota; kingdom Metazoa; phylum Chordata; class Mammalia; order Rodentia; family Cricetidae; genus Microtus; species Microtus ochrogaster. The sequence goes on from NW_004949113.1 coordinate 3,982,572, forward strand.
GTCAGGCATACCAACACTGAGAACAGGTCAGGGGTCAGAGGCAAGACCCACACCCAGCCCAGCCCCCAGCCCTACAGGACATCACCTCCTCCACTGCCACAGACACCCTCTCTCTCCTGGTGGACCTTCTTGCTTTTATCCTCCTTTCAGAGTACATTACATCTCAATGGATAAATAGTTTTTCCAAAAGAAAGGTACCAGATTCCATTCTCACAAGGTTCTGCCATGCACAGAGAGACAACTGACTAACGCCCCTGGAGGGTGACCTTCCTGGGGTGTCTAGCCTGGGAGAGGACCTGAGGACATCATGAATTCCTTTCTACCTAGGGTGAGAAGCCACCAATGCTTGCATAGCCTTCAGGCTCTCAGGCTGGCCGACTTATTGGGCTAGCAAAGGCTTGTATTTACCGGCACTTGTGTGCTTGGTATATCACAAGCTGCATCAGTGACCAAGGGCTGGGGGAACACAAAGAATACAACACCATGACTGTTCAAGTTTCCCATGTTGATCTTCCCCGTGCACTCCCTTTGGTATGAAAGACAAGATCCTCCAGGGTAGACTTTGGGAAAACCTGTTCTGTAAACAGGGGCAGCTGAACCCAGGCTCCAGGGAACCAGCTCCCTGACTACACCATATGATAGGAGGGCCTCGGAACCATGGAGAATTGAGAGGGTCTCACCCCTTCTGGGACATCACAGCGATATGAAGTCCCCACTACATATGACTCACCTTACAAAAAGGCAAGTTGTCCAGCGAGGCTAACCAGTTTGTCCCAATTTGCGGGGACTTTCCTCATTTCAGAAGTGAAAATACTACATTTTAGGAAGCTCTTTGCCACAGGCAAACAGGGATGTTGGTTCCTCTCTGCCCCCACACATCCCTAAAGTCATTTCCACGAGACCAAGGACTAGCACGGAGCCTGGTACTTAACAAGAATTCAATAAACAGCTGTTTAGCCTGTATGTGTGTGCTTAGCTACACAGAGCCTTTTGTCCTTACGCTTCAAACAGTCTGGAGGAAGGACAACAGTTTATGCTTCATCGCACAGGACAAACTTCGTTGTCAACGCAACAGAGGAAATAGCGCTCCACACAGAACACGCATTCCAGATCCTCAAAGATCGGGAAGCCTTAAGATACAGCTGCCAGAGTGTGACCGGGAATGAAATACCACAGCACACAGGGACTAAACCCCCAAAGAGTCCTTTCTGTACCTGCCTACAGCTGCCTCACTCCCCCCCCCCCCCCCGCCCCCTCCCCCCGGCCTAGAAGCCACTTTAGGAGCAGGTTCCAAGGCTATCCTCTGTATCCACCCTCTCTGACCTCACCCGTCCTTCCAGACTCTTCCAGCATGAGTCTTTCAAGGTCAAGCGAAAGCAGTGTGGCTGGCGGGGTCTTTTTTATGGAGAAAGGTGGGAGACGATTTGCAACAAGCAAAAAAGAAAGCCTCACCTCCTCACACGTGAGGTGAGGATGCAGGCAACTTGATTCATCCACATCACTTCCCAAGAACCCTCCACGCAGATGCCAGGCCCAAGGCCTCAAGAGCCCATAAGGCTCACATACCGTCACAGCATGGAACTGGAACGGGACTGGGGTAAAACTACACAGGACTTTAACACCAATCAAAGAGGGGGTGCCAAGAAGATGCCCAACGTCATGGAAGGTCACAGTCTACAGGAAGCACAGCCTGTTGCCAAACAAGAGCCAGGAGACACAACCACCAAACCTCCACACCATGGCTGCTTTCACTTTCGTCTTTGCCTGTCTTGATTTAACAGATCTTCCGCAGTAAATGTCTATAGTGTGCATGAAAGGGGGAAACGCATTCTGAAGAGCAGAGAAGTGTCTGAACATTCCAGGGAGTCTCAGAGAAGGATCACAGGGAGTTCTTGCTGAGAGATCAGGGAAGGCGTCCAGAATGACCAAAGGAGAAGTCTGGCTTTGAAGCAGAAGAAGACTAGGGTGGTGCTCCAGGCAAGGAAGCCATGCCAAGGACACACAGAAGGCAAAGGCAAGGTAGAGCGCGGGCTGGAACCAGGGGTAATAAAACCGTAAGTGGCCGTAAGAGTTAACTATGGTGTCCTGGTCACTAACCCATCACTATCCCGTCCGTGTGAGAGCCCTGACTGCCACTGCTGGCCTCCATCTCACAACCAGATGCTGTTCCAGCTGGATGGGGCCTCCAAGTTCTCAGCATTGAGCCAGTGCTATTACAGTTGCCTGACCAGGCCAGCTCCACCCTCAGGCAGGCATGGGCCCCTAGTACCATATTCTAAAGGACTCACTTCTTCATGGGGATCAAGGCATTATTGCCTCCGTCCATACCCACCAATCATTGACAGAGCCAGGTGCAGACTGGGCCCAGGGCCACTTACCACCTGGAAGAAGATTTCCAGGCATTGATAGGACAGCTGCCACCAAACATAAGAGTCCAGGTGTCAAAAGAAAATTAAAACAAATGACCCTGTCACATGATTTTATCATCCATTCATAAAATATGCAAAAGCAAGATGGAAGAAAAACAACTCAATTCAGGGAGATTTACAGTGACACCCGAAGTACCTCCTCCTGGCTTAGAGAGGCCAGGTCTGCCTAGCCCAGATAGAGAAGAGTCCGGCAGTGAGCCTAGAGTGTAGGCATGGCCAAGGGCATCAGAAGCACAAATAACGGCTTCAGCCTCAGGTCCCAGGTGATGACCGTCAACAAATGCCCAGGAGGGTACCCACACAGTCTCCACAGCAGCCAGAGACCTCTAAAGACATTCCCAATGTCACTCCTCATCTGTCCCTTCCAATGGCATCCCTCTAGTCTTGGGAGAGAATCCCAGGTTTGTCCCGAGCCATTAAAGGTTTTCTGTCACCTGGGCACAAATGACCTTCAGCCTGCCCCTACCCTCTGCCTTCAGGGCTCCCAGGAACCAGCATCCTGAGGTCCCTGCTGGCCTGCTAGCCCCAGCCTCACGCCTACCTACCAGCCTAGTCCTCAGCTCTCCGTTCCACAGCTCCCACCCCTGTTTACTCATCCCTGATCCAGGAAGAGGGCCTTCAGAGGCCCAACTACACGTGGGCAAAACACTTAAATATGTATTTTATACAAAATATAATATATAAAGTAAACAAATATAGAATATAAAGAAGTGTGATTTTTATTTGTTCATTTACTTATTTATCTACCCAATATTTGAAAGAAAAAAAATAACCAAGCTGGGGCTTGAGCTGTAGGTCAGAGGTAAAGCTCTTGCCTAAGGACTTAAGTTTAATTCCCAGTATTCCTAAATAACAACGGTAACAGCAACCTTAAATTAAGCTCTCAAAAAAGGAGATTGTCGTGTGGAAGTGCCTAGCTGGTACCTTGAGCACTCCCTGTTCCTGAGGGGTGAGTGGGCACGCTCCCTGCCTTCTTCTAGTGCCTGCACATCACCCAGACACAACACCCAGAGCTCGTTCAGTGCCTTCACGCCACCATGGTCCGACCTTTCCCAAAAGCACTTAGGGCAGCTATTTCCCCACTGTGTGTAAGATGTTTAGGTTAGTATCTACTCCTTCATACACCACCAGCTCCACCGCTAACTAATGCAAACACTATTCAAAAACAAAAGCAGCCCTCGCCGCAATCCTGGACTTCTGCTTCTCCTGGTAAATTTAAGTAGCTCTTTCGGCAAGCATGTGTGTGTGTGTGTGTGTGTGTGTGTGTGTGTGTGTGTGTGTGTGTGTGTGTGTGTGTGCAAGACACCTACTATGTGCTAGGTCCTTGGGTCTCAAGATTGAATATGACAGGCCATATCTTCCAGCTGCTCAGCCTAGAAACAGACAGACAGACACAAAGGCTGGGGCGAGACAAGAAGACTGTCCTGAGTGCAAGGTCTGTCTGGACTACATAATGAATTTCCAGAATAGTCTGAGGTAGAATAAAGCCATGGGTTGGGGGGGGGGGTTAGATAGGGTTGGGTGTGGGTCTGTAAACTACGTTTGTCTAGCGTGTGCAAAGCCCTGGTTCAATTCCCAGCACAAAGTTGGACCCTGATTGAATCCTAGCACTTGGGAGGTAAAAACAGAGAGATCATCTTTCCAAGGACTTTCTTAGATACATACAGAGTTCAAAACCAGACTGGGCTACACGAGACAGGATCAAATACAACAAAACATAATAAGTAAAACTCTAAATACTCAGCACCTATTTTTTTGAGGAGCAGGCCCTGTGAGTATGGGGAAAACTGAGGAAACAAAAACAGACTGCACACCCTGTTCCCTGCAATGTGTCTCCACAGAGGTCCTGAAGTCACCATGGCCCCAGTGTTAGGCAGGTCCCACCTGCGGATGCAGGGGAGACACAAACTAGAGGCTGGCAAGGATATGAAACTCGCCACCACACACGCTCCAGACACTGATCCCATGCTGACTGTGCTATCCACCACTGGTCCCTTCCCAGGGACACATCGAGCTCGGAAGTTTTATAATCAGGTGCAGCAATGTCCTCCGGGGACATTTTTTTTTTCAAGTGCCACCTACCATGGTCTGTATGCATCTCCCTACAGCTCATGCTGTGAAACCTAACCTTGTGATGGTATCAAGAGGAGGTAACTCTGACAGGTGATTAGATAATCACTGCCCCATGAATGGGGGCATCTAAGGAAAAAACTGAAGAAAGCTTGCTAGCTCCTTTTGGCCCTTCCACCATGTAAGGACACACAGGCGACGCCATCTAGGAAGAGAGGGTCCTCACTGAATCTGCTAGCACCTTGACCCTCGTAAACCCCAGAGCTATGAGCAATAAATTTCTACCGCTGGAGTATTACCCAGTCCCAGGTACTTTGTTATAACAGCCATAATGGATGAAGATTTTTACTGGCATCTAGTGGGCAAGGCCAAAGGTGTTGCATGCCAAGGAAAGAACGGTGCCTTCCCCTCCAGATGTCCCCTGCTCTCACTGCCACCCTGTATCTGGAAGCTCTAACACACACCAATGCCATCCCACTCTCCCCCCAGACTCGCAATGAACTGTTGCAGAGCAGTGAGACCAGAGCGCCAAGGACAGCAACACACAGCTGGAGGAGTGAGGTGCCGGGTGCCGCCAGAAAACTCAGCTCCCGCCCAAGCTCTCCTTGCCCACTGCCCAGCTCTCCCAGCCTCCAGTTTGCATATCACTCCTAGAGTCTTGGTTACTGAAAGTGTGGCCAATAAGCCCACAGCACCTGCACCCCCAAGGGCTCATGTGAAACGCAGAGCCTTGTGTGATCCAGAACTGCCAACAGAGTGTTCGCATTCACCAGACTCTGAGTCAGCTACAAGTACTGGGAAGTCTGAAGGGCATTTCTGGAAGCTTCAGCAGGACAGGTTCCCGGCGCTGCTTTCCAAAGGTCACTACCAGCTGAGCTGGCGGAGGAGGCACCTTCTACTTCCTTCCCCACCTCCCTCCAGTCTCATGTTCCCTACATCTGGTGGGAGACAGTGGCACAGCATCTCCGTGTAGAGCAACGAGGTGCCATGGGGACTGCCATCGGTGGGCAAACATGGGGAGCCAGTACAGCAAACCCAACAGGTATCCCGAATAAGGAACCCACTGGTACGTGTCACATAGCTTAGCTTCCACTCTCATTTCGGCTTCTCTTCCAACTAAATCAGAAGCCACTGTGGGGCAGGAAAGGCGGACGAGCCCGCATAGCCTCTAAAAATCAAAACTGAGTTAGACCCAAGATCTGATACCAAGTAAACACAAGGGTTTTAATGGTAGAAAACGGTGGAATGGGAAAAATGAATGGGACAGAAGGGTGTGGGGTGGGAGAGGATGGGAGTGATGAGCATGAAGAAATGGGGTGGACTAGAACAGGGCAGGTTATGTAGAAGGGAGCAGAGCAGAATAAAGGCTAGCCCAATAACGGTCCTTCCCTAGCAACCATGGAAAACATGCTCCCAGGGAGGCATGCGTACAAACATTTGCTACAGCGAACACTTGGAAACAGTCTAAATGCCCAGCACCGGGGGACCAGCGCAAGCCATGGTGCATAGTACAGCACACTAGGCAGTGCCATGATACAGCTAATAAAGGCCGGGAGCTCCCTACAGCAGCGTGGGAAACTCTCCAAGGCACAGTGCTGAGTGAAAGAAGCAGTCTGTAAAACCATGGGTCCATTATGGCATCCTTTATGTTTTAATCAAAAATCAATACCACACCATTTCTGTGGGTGCACGGACACTACCTTTTGTGGAATGTGAGACACTGCAGATGGTTAAAACGCACTATTATTTTACATACTGCTGAAAAGAAAAAGGAAACCTCTGTAAATTAAGCCAAATTAAGCCATAAGCCTCTACTTAGAAGGTGTACTTTGGCTTGGGAGATGTTCAAGCATATCCATGAACCTGTTCAGTTGTATGTAAATTCACAGGTCATGAGATAGGTGGGCCAAAAACAGTGGCAGCAATTAGCCTGAGGACTTAGGAACAGGACCAGGCCTTATCTGGAATCTTTGAGACGATTATAGGAGACATTCGGGTATTGTTGGATTGTTGAATAACGTTTAAATGTTTAAGGACAGGAAAACTGAACAGCTCACTTAAGAGGGGATGAGACAGCAATGACGCAGCACCAATGCATGACTCAGAGGCACCCAGGGCACTCTGCTCCGGCTAACTCAGAGGGCTGCAGAGGTGGGTGCAGGGGAAGCTCTCAGTGTCCAGAGGGAAGGTGTCACTGGAAAAAAAGAAACAAAAGGGAACTTGATCTGGAGAAGCAAGCGGTCACAATGCGCTCACAGTCCCACCAGGGCTCTTGGGGGCTGGAGGCTGCCTCCTAAGTGTTACTTCTCCACCCTTGCTGCGCTCTGTAAGAAGCGGAACGGAGAATCGCAAGGACTGCTTGAACAGGCCACTCGCAGAGGACCTCCTCAGACTCAGCCTCTGACTCTACCTCAACATCAACTGTGTGTCGGGGACAGCTGAACCCGGGCCTACAGCAGCTGTGTCACCTTGCCCTGCACACAAACAAAAATAGCTTTGGTCCTCAGAGCACAGGTTCTCTTGCCTTATCCTCCGGGGTCCCAGGAGCAGCTTGGTCAGCGAGTAGAAACGATGGGCGGTATAAATCCATAACGAACAGGGGGGTTCTGCTGAGGCATCCTCGACCTTCCAGCTTCTCCTTGACTGTCATTGCCCCCATGCAGTCACAGCCAGAATCGCACTGGTCCAGGGTGGGGAAGGCCAGTGTGCCTTCCAACGCCAGTTTCTCCAGTAGCTAAGCAGGCAATGGCCTTAATTGGAAAGATAGCCTATTCACAACTCCATTTATGCGAACAAAGTGTTGGCAGCTCCGGCTTCATTGTGAACAACTGCGTCTGTCAGGACCCACACCTTGCATCTGGGCACTGTGCAATATTGGCCCAGCTCGGTACAGGACTAAATCACAGACGCTCTGCCTGTCCCAAAGACAGCACCACAGAAGGCTAAAGCCCACGACAACCAGGCACAGCTCCCATTCCCAGTACGAGAAACTTCTAGAATCCGGGGCTGATAACCAACATGTGATGCAGGAGTACAAGCTCCTTGGCAAGACCTAGGGCAGCCCAGGGGACAATATATGAAGCACAAGATGTTCACCTTGAACCCCTTGAGAGGCACACACTACCTTCGTCCACCCCATCTGCAGGGGAGGCAGATAAAAGTGGCTCTCTATGAATCCTCCCTACCGCACAGATCTGCTAACAGCTCTTCCTGTGCCTTCTTCTTCAGGTAGCAGTTGGTACTGGGCCCACTGGCACCTGCAGATGTGAAACCCCCTTCTCAGTTCTGTGAACAGGCCCCTTATTAAAAGCTTCTCATGTCCTGGTTTGAGTGAACCATCTGCTTTCCGTGAGGACCCTGGACAAGGGGGTATCCTTTAAACCTGTCCTAAGTCAATCTGCCTGCAATTGTTTATTTCACTGCTGGAGAGCTGGGGTCTCAGCCAGGCAAGTGTTTGCCATGAAAACAGGGGGACCGTAGTTTGGATCCCCAGCACCCATGTAAAAGTTGGGCCTGGTGTTCATCTGTATGTAACTCCAGTGTTGGGTGCATAGAAACAGGCAAATCCTGGAAGTTTGCTGGCAGGCCAATCGGACTATGGAAAACCATGAGTTCCAGGATCAGTGAGCAACTGTCTCCAAAACCAAGGTGGAGAGCAATATCGGAAGCCACCAACATCAACCTCTGGCCTCCACATGCACTCCTGCGTACATGTTCACACACACAAACTCTCACACCACCCCCCAAATGGAAAAGAAAGCTCAGCTATTTGAGGAGGCAGAATGGAGAATGGGATCAGTCAGGGTGGCCAGCACCCAACCCTCCATGGGGTTCCGAATAACTCATCCAAACCACACCCCAACATTCTGTTGCCAAAACCGTATGGGTTGGTGAACCTGGTCTTCACCTTCTACTATGCAGGGCTCTCATGGGTAATCCAGCTAACCCTGTTTGATAGACAGAGGGAAAGTAAGCCCACAGGATGCAACCACAGTGTTTGTTGAGTCAGTCTGCCGCCTACCTCCAAGCCAGCATCTCGCTTTCCATTCCAGGCCTTGCATCTAGGACTATGGAAGCTTTCCACCTTCGAGAGAGCAGTTATCACTTTGGAGCAGGCCACCAGGCATTTGTCATCCAGCTTTTACCTGCATATTCCCCTCATCGGCCTCTCCTGCTAGGGTACCTTGCATTTCCTTGGTTCCTGACACCTAGCTAAGGTCTGGCACTCCACACAGAATACACTGAATACAGCAGGCCTTAGAGAGTGCAGAGTGCGCCAGTGCCAGGATAAACAGCATGTGTTCTCTGCCTTCCCATCGCCTCTGCTCCCCTTACCGGGCAAGACTATGAGGAAAGTGTCTGAGGCAGGCGGAGACGATACAGGGAGCTATGGGTGGGTGGTGGAGCCTGAGGAGCAGAGAGCCTCTCCAGGCCAGAGGAGACACCTAGCCACAAGATTACCAGAATGTCTGGCCCTCCGGCTAACCAGGAATGAATGGACCACTTCAATACCATTCAAGCACCCAGCATCTCACATGGCACCCAGCAAATGTTTCTACTATGCGTCAGGCCCCCTGTGAGGTCAGAGACGTACACAGATGAGAAGGACAGGGAGGGACACGACCCTCCAGACGGTCACCTTCTAAAGGCAGAGACAAGAATCCAAAGGAACAATTTAAAAATAATAATAATTTCCAATAACAGCTGCCAGGAGGGATGTTAAATGAGAAGGTCTGGCAGAGAATGAAGGGAAACGGGGAAGAGCTAACTTCAAAGAGTTAAAAGGGAGCGAAGAGAACACATGAAGCCCTGTAGAGCCTCCAGGTAGCACAGAGAGATAGTATACCTGTGCAAGGCTTACTGAAACTCACATGGAGAAGGCAGCAGGGAGGGGGAGGGGGGCCAGGTCGGCAGGGTAGACGCAGTGCAAGGGAGAAAGCCAGTTCTGAGCCGCTCTGAGAACTACTGGGAACCATGCTGAGAAGTGGCCACGAGACCATGAGGAGACAATAACATCTCACCTGCACCCAGCTTCCCTACCAATCACCACCCAGACCCTGCCACCCTTGAAGGACCTCAAGAAGTCCTAGCAGATCTGATTTTGTTACCCCAACACTTGCTAGTGCCAAAAGGCTCAGGAAGTCACTTGGAGACCTACAGGGTGATGGGGTCGAAGGGACAAACTTCCAGGTGCACGTCTCAAGATAGCCTTCTGCCTCCCCCAAGCCCAATACTTCTCCAGCCTCACCTTCCCATGTGCCCCAGAGCCATGATGTCATTCTCAAAGGCAGAAGATTCTAGGCAGTCAGTTCCACACTGAGACTGTTTAGCACAAAGGGACACATTTTATAATCTCCGTATGTTCCCCTGAGCCGGAGCCTGGAGCACGGACACACTGCCAAAAGCTTCAATTTTTATTCAGGCCAGAGCCAGGGCTATGCTTCAAATGGCCTTGTTCTTTTCTGTCCTGAGCCCTGCCTCCTCAGCCTGGCCCTTCTCTCCATAGGAGCTACACGGAGACTTGTCTATGTTCAGAGGCCGCAGAGCCCAGGAAAGGTGGAATCACACTGTGCACGAACCCCTGCTGGCTACTTGCCTTGAACTGCACGCCCCAGCAGGAGGGAAATAAATTTGGTTGGTTTCTCATTTTGTTGGGATGTTCTTTATTTTGTTGTGTTAGGGTGTCATTTTAAAGATGCCAATCGGAGTTCAGAAGAATGGGGGTGGGTTCAAATCAACCAGTGTCCATTCCTGGGCTTCTACCCCCCCATTCCCACCCTCTCTCTACCCCTGCATCGTCTGATGCCCAGTCACCACCAACCAGGAAGTAGTTCAGAAGGGTCCTGATGCTGTCCCTTGGAGCACTGATGTCAGGGGTTCTAGCCCTGCACACCCCTGCCTCTGGTATATGCCTTTGACATAGTTTTCACCTTACCCAGAAGCTCCAGTGAAGCTGTGAGCCACTTGATTTCCTCACCATTACCACCACCACCACCACAGGCTTCTGGTGCAGGTATGGCGCTGGGAACCAAACCCAGACCTCGGCAGGAATGCACTCCACCACTGAGCTACACCCCAGCCCCAGTCACTCGCTAACTCATCCCTAGTTCACACCACCCATTCTGGAATCTTCACTACTGTTCTAGGTTCTTTCCCTCTTTGAGCCGCTGCCACCTGCCAACACCCATCCCTGTTTCCTATACCAGCAGCACAACTGGGACAACTTGACATGGCCTGGACCAAGAGTTCCATCACCAAAGGCAGGAGATGCAGGAAGAATGAGTCTAGCAGCCTTTGTCACAGTCCCTGGATTTTGGCCCATTGCCCTACTCCATAGAAGCAAGATTGGGCTTAATTTCCTGACACTGGCCACCAAGTAATCTCTACTTCTCAGTCTGCAGGCACGACTCAGACCTTTCTTCTCTGTCTTCCGGTAGCACGGGAGCAAAGGGGACACTGTGTCTTTTGTGGATCCATGGGTGCTACCTGGGTCTGCTAACCTTTCTGCTTTGCTCCACACTGCTCATGCTGACCTTGAACAGGGGCAAAGGACTGACCAACTTGAAGGTCAGTTTCAGAATCCCCTAGATGGTTAAGGAGCTAGGTGATATGAAATGAAACTTCTACAAGGGGAGAAACCCACAGGCTTGGGTTTCACACCATTCCCAGCACACAGCGGGGATTTGAAAGGGATTCTTCTGGAAATGAACATGCAACAGATACCATACATCTGAGGACTACATTTCTACTTCAATCTACATGCTTGCTGGTTTCTTACACCCCTTCACACAAAAAAGCAAACATCAAATCAGAATGGCAAAAGATTTGAAGACGTCAGGTGTTGCGAACCTGTTGCCAGGCTTATTCAGCCATCCATGGTATCGGGCAAAGGCTCATAGTCTCCTGCCACCTGGAAGCTGCCAAAAGGATTACCAGATAGCCAGACTCTAGCCAAGCCACCACCTCCTCTGGACCATCACCTGGGGTCAGTCTTGCCTCACTACCAGTTTAATAAATCAGGGTTCTGGTTGGTTTTAAACACTTCTGCAGCCCCAAATGGGCTGGTGTCAGGACTAAAAGGATTCTTCCCTCCAAACTGTCCAATTGGCTGTGGAGATGATGCAAGGAGTAAGTAAGTGAAATTGATGGGTAGCCCACACCCTGGTGCAGGATTATGATCTCACTCTTTTACATTTAGGTGCATAGCATTCTCACCTCTGGAAGAGATGCCCATGTTGTCTGGTCTCCAGCTCCTCAACTCCTATCCCAAGGTCCACACAGAACTGCTGACTTCCTACACTAAGCCGTGATAATGGACATGACTGTCTCCCATAGGTCCATTTTGCCTTGCAACAGTGCCAATCAGAGGAAAGTAATTCCTGGTGCTAGCTGTTCCCCTGGGGTTCAACCTTTCTCTTCTGGCCATTGAAAAAGCCACGTATTCTACTGACACTGCTCAGGTGGGAGAATAATCACCTGGGGATACCAAGGACACCTCTACTGATGTTTACATGGAAAAAGACTTCGGGTGGTGACCCTGGAGGAAAGGTGGGAAGCTAGCCTTACTTCTTAGTTCCCTGGGCTACAGAGTCTGTGATCTGCTTGCCATTTGGGTTAAGTCTCCAAAGTACACTAACTGGGGGCCTACTATGTGCCAGGCTACCAAACATGCTACTCCAATAACTTCGCCTTCCAGCTAGATTGTGCAATTCTTTCAGATAGGAACAGATGAGGATGTAAACATACCCATCTGTATGCGCACCATATGTGTGCATACTTGTCTTATGAAAATTCCCAAACTGCAACCGACAAGAGAGGGTTAGACTCAGACCTCATCAAGTCACATGTACAACTGGCCTGGTGCCAGGCTGGGTTTGGCCCTCATGGTCTAGCATGGTGTACATCCTGGGTCCATCAACCGGAAGCCAACGGAAGTTTTAGGGCATGGTTAAAGAAAGCCAGAATCTCTGCCCACCCCATGCCCCAGGGCCATCTTGGCCTCTACTCATTTAGGCTGAAAACACCAGAGGTTGTTTTCAGAAGGCCCACACCATTGCACCTGTCCCACCCTGGGCCACCGAGGCCAAGTTCAGTGATACAAAAGCAAAATAAGGTGGCCACAATGGCCAGGTTCCGGGAATGAAGTAAAAAACCTCTCTACTTCTCTACCTCAAGGTCCACTAGACCATGGATGCAGGTTTTTCCCACGGCCCAATGGAACCCTGCCTTCTGCAGTGCTGGCTTTGCTAGCCAGCTGTGAAGAGACACACTACCAACAAGCAGAGAGCAGCGCCAGCTCTGTGCAGTTGGGTCAAGAGCAGGCTACCCTGTAGGTCTCCTATCACAATGCATTGGTGACTCAGAAGGCCCCCTCTCACCGTACATGCTAAGTAACACTTGTGAGATGAAGGGGGACCATTTTGTTTATTTCAAAACTCCCCTTCCAGGCCCAGGCACAGTGCATACAACATCTATGGTGGTTACCCAGAATGCAAAGCACCATGTATGTCCTTATTCATCTTGCCGTAAGTACCCATACCTTTCAAGGAGCTATAGTCTCCCTACAGCAAGACCGGAAAGCATTTGCAGAGTACCTCCTGTGGGCTCTGACCACAGGCGAAAATGACCTTAAGAACAGAAAAGAGAACAAGATCCAATCCTGGAGACCAAGAACCACCAGGAGCAAGATGGGATGGCAGGTTTTCCGATCTTTGCCAATCTGGTGGTTTAAAAATGATATTTCCCTGTGGCTTAAATGTATGGTTTTCTTATTATAATCGGAGCTCTGAATCTTTTTAAATGTTAAGATCCCACTAGTATTTCTTTTTCTGGTTCCATTTCTATCCTTTGCACATGGGAGATATTCAAAATATCTAACCACCAGTGTGGCACCAACCAATCAGAGCGGGCACTGGCCTTGGGCACGGCTGTCCTCTCCAGTGGCTTGGCTGTGTCTCAGCGCAGGCTCCGCCTGTGTTTCTGATTTATTGAGTATTTGCTTAATATTTATAGAAGCCTCTTATTCATTAAGGAAAGAATGCTTTGCCTGTGATGTGTGTCTAGTTTGACTTATTACAGGGGGACGCAATGCAATATTTTGGTTTTGTGCAGTTTGATTTTTCTATCTCTTGTTTCATGGCTTCTAGATATTAGGGAATAGTCAGAGATGCCTTACTCACCCTGATTATAGTAATTTCTTACATCTTCCTATGTCTTCTTTAAATATTTTTAAGTTTTCTTTTTCTGTTTAAAATGCTGATCCCCGTGGGAGTGGCCTGAAGAGTGAGCGAGGTTCAGTTTCCTTTCTTTCTCTTCTTCTTTCAGGACAGCCACCCTGCTAATTCCAATCCCAATTCTCGAACACCCATGTGTCCTTGTACATTCAGTTTCTAGCTGTGTTTGGAACGGGCTTGTCTCCAGTATCCTGCTCTGCCCCTGGACACTTCGAATCCCCTGGCTCTAGCTAAGCTGACCTGGGTACCACCCCTGTCCAGAGTCCTTTTCTCAACATTCTTTCTTGTGTCTTCAACCCAATCTCAAGAACCCTAATTTGCCCACTGCTGAACAAAACCAACTTTTACCGCTAACACAAGGTTAATACAGGAGAAACTGAACCTTTCCAACTGAGGGCCTGCCTCTTTATTCCTTTCCCTTTTGTGCCCCTCAGTAGTCAGTCTTGTCTGTTTGCCCCATCATACATATGTATGACATTTCACTGGGTTGGCGTCTCTGGCTCCTACACATCTGGTAGCTAATACCACTTCTTGCTCTGTTTTTAACCAGATACTGTCTGCACACAGGAAAGTCCCCAATGTGGGAGACTGTGCTCAAGCCCCCCAAGCCTTCTGCACTACTGGGTGTCAGTTCCCCACAGTTGGAAGAAAGTCATATCCTGCACCTGTGTATCTGGCAGCGCACGGCTCAGTGGCTGACTCCAGCCCTTCTCTTCATTGTCCGAATGGAGCCAGTATGTGGGATGCCCCAAGCCAATAAGGTGGGGAGGGACCCCGGTGCTGTTAGAGCAAGAAAGAGGCCAAAGCCGGCACACAAAGGCAAGCCCTGGCCAGCGGCACACAGAAACAAGGCCAGCAGAGGTGCCAGCGTTTGCACGGCCCCAGACCTGTAATTGGGACCCACAGGTCACTCTGGCCACAGCTGAACAAACCAGGGTCTAATTAACTTTCCCCTTGGCTACTGCTACCGCCACATCTCACCTTCAACGAGAAGAAGGCGGCTGGCCTTTCAGGGAGGCTGGGGACAGTCCTGTGTCCTTGAGAAGCAGCAGCAACAATAACGGAAGGGAACGCAGCTTTTGCTGTGGTTTAAACAGATCCTCGACTTACGTTTTTGTGACTGGGCCTTTAGAAGGGCTGCGTCTGGAGTTTGGCTCAGAACTCCACACTGCCTCCAGCCTGTGTTCTTGCAATAGACAATACAGAACTCACCTGTCACCCTCTCTTCCGGGATTTATTATTCTGGGTGAGCAGCTTCAACTCTGAGCCTCAGTTACCCAATGTATACATTGAGGGTGAACGTGAGTGGGGGACGGGACTACTGCCTCTTGCTAGGATTGCTGTAAAGGCTAAGCGGAGAGCGTTCATTCATTCATTCATTCAACAAGCATGGATTAAGTGCGTCTGTCTGCCAGGTGCTGGGCTAAAATAAAGTGGCACAACCAACGTGGGTCTCTGCTCGCGAAGTTTAATAAGGGACATGGACAATAAATGGTGAAAATCACAGCAGGCGCCGTGCAGACACTGACAGGGGCACGGACCAAGGGCACCGCGTGCGCGACAGAGAGGGCGATCAGGGAAGGCAGTGCCCTGCATGCTGGAAGAGCTAAACATGAACAGGAAGCCTGGCCCACAGCACACAGAAAGGAGTACTGGCTTATTTTTCACTCTGGGTACCAGGGACCTCATGGGCCTCCTCCGTAGACCCCTCTACAGTCATCATGTACCCTGGGGCCTCCATACTGCCCTCTACAGTCATCATGCAGCCTGAGCAAAGTCAGAGATGAGAGCATGGCAGCCAAAGTGAAGACATCGGACTCAGCTCCGCACCAGTCCTGCAGGTTCTGTCTACTGCATGGAGCATGCCCTACAGCCTTGTATTAGACACCATGGTCTTTCGGCAGAAACTGCACCTGCCTGCCTGTCCCTGTAATGAAAAGCTAGACATACCATAGCTGTCCCGTTAGCAAAGAGGCCACCGCCTCTAAAAGCCATCAGTAGCTCAGCTTGGGAGCCGGGATTGTTGGGGAGCAGCACTGACAACCAGCTCTAGGCACTATCAGAAGAATCACTGCGAAAGTCAGTTTTAAAATGTCACAATGGCATAGGCAGAGCACCCAGCCTCCTCAGGAGGGCAGCCCCATTCAATTAGGCCAAAGCAAAGGTCAGCTGAAATCACAGACTAAACCTCACAAGCCAGCACTGGTGCCGGCAAATGAGAAAAGATTCCATCTGAATCTAGACTGAAGGGCCACGGTGATCGGCTTCAATGGCACATCAACATTGGGAGCTGCCAACGGCCAAATGGAACCTTCTTCTGCGGAGCCCCAGGCACTTTCTGAAGTCACTGGTGCCCCCCAGCTCCCCGCTACAACCATTCCTAGCCATTACTATGTTTGGGTAAATTCCAGCCACTCCCTGTTCTAACGTTATTTAAGAGCCTGAATTAGTGGGGATTTTCCAAAAGCTGCAATTCTAACGTTCACCAAATACACAGCGTCTTCTAACAGGGTGCCCACAAGTCACGTCTGTATTAGGCACAGCAAGCCAGCTACTGGAAGTCAACACTGTATAGACTCCTCCTGTTTACAGGATGGACACATTTCCCAGCTACCTGAACTTCCGCTCCTTGAACTCTACTGTTTGAAACCAAGAGCCCCACTTCCCCACCACCCCAAGAAAGAAAAGTGACATGAGAATCTACCGAGAAAAAGTTAAGGGCTAAACACAAGCATGGAAGTATCTGCTACCCTGCTGGGGCCAGGGGCTGGAGAGAGGCAAAGACAGGGAATGAGAGAACAGAGGAGGCTGGAGTGTTCCTTGTTTCTTTTCATAGCCTAAGATGCACACGTAACTTTCTGTGTGCTGGGGGAGGGGAGAAAGAAACTTTCTTTCAAGTTCACGCTTCAAAGACAGATGAGCCAAACATACAGCCACTCCTACCATGAAACACTGACACCTTCTGAGAAAGTGACCGAAAATGAGGGTTCCTCAGGAGAGGCCTAGGGGCCAAGTGGGGTCATCCTTAAGGATCCCATTGCCACCTCTGCACAGACAGCTACCCTTCTGTGACAGACCCCCACACCTGAGATGATCTCCAATCCTCACAACTCTTCCCTTACATGCTGATGAAGCCAGGCACCACCCCCTCCATTACTACCCCGAATGCTTCAGATAGAAGAGTCCAGAGGTCCTCTTATGGATCAGAGATGTCCCCTGAAGGCTCATGTGTTGGGATCTGGGTTGCTAGCTAAGGGGGGGGGGGGTTTGGGGGAAGTAATTATGAGGACTCAGACCCAATCAATGAATTAGTCATATCATAGAATTATTGAAGGATAGAGCCTAATTTGGGGAAGTGAATTACTGGCGGGAATGTCCTGGAAGGATGTACCACCCCCAGCTGTTCACTGTCTCTCTTCCCTTCTCCCCTCCCCCCTTCCTCCTTCTCCCTCCCCATCCCTGCCTTCTCTCTGGCTACCCTGGGATGAACAGATTTCCCCTGCCACATTCTTCCCCATGATGGTCCATCTCATCCTGGTCCAGAAACAACAGAGCCAGGTGACCATGGACTGAAATCTCTGGAATTGGGAACCAAAATAAATCCTTCCTCATTTAAGTTGTGTTTCTTTGTTATTTGGTCACGGCAAAGAAAAACTGACTAACATAGGTTACGGGACCAAAGAGTTCTGAATAAGCTACACTCAAGAACACCCCACCCCAGGCTGCGGATAGCTCGGTGGCTAAAGCACTTGCTATGAAAATCCAAGGAACTCAGTTCAATCCCCAGCACTTGTGTGAAAAGCTGGATGTGGTAGCACACACTTGCAATCCCAGAGCCGAGGAGGCAGAGAGACACATGCGAATCTGTGGCACTCGGTGGCCAGCCGGCCATCCTAGCCTAAGCAGCAAGGCTCAGGAGCCAACGAAACACCCTGTCATTCAAATAAAAAATAAAAATAGAAATAAAGGAGGCAGTTGGGAAATGACAACCCAGGTTGAGCACTGGCTTTACACGCACATATGTGTACACGTATGTACGCACATACACACCTGTAAACATATCATTTTAAAACACCACTTCCCATGAAGGCACACATCATGGTCCTCCACTCACTAGGCAGCTTCATAGAGGGGCTCCCCTTCCCCCCGCATCCTGGCAGTGCTGGCTTCTACAGCAGAAAAGACTTTAATTCTCAGAGAAATGGACATCAGAAAAGACAGGTGGTGTTGCCCTAGACCCTCAAATTTTCAAGGTGGGGGGGGCTTTGTGTCCTGACAACCTCTGATTGGTCCCAACCTCCAGGAAGGGGAGGGGCTAGAGGGTATACCAACGTCCAATGGTCAATAATCTAAGCCGCCTGATGATGCAATGAATCTCCATGAAAGCCCAGGAGACCAGGGCTAGGAAGTTTTGGTGGTGACTGTAGCATGCAGAGGGTGGAAGTTCCATGCCCCTTCCCTACACTTCAGCCTCTCATCGCTATGCCCATATCCTCCATAACCGCTTGTAGGGTAAACTGGCATTTACTAGAGAAGTGTTTCCTTGAATTCTTTGGGTCACTTTGTCAAACTGTTCCAATTCAACATACGGTGTAGACCCTAGTGTACAGCTGAATGAGACCAGAGGACACACAACAGAGTCCCCTGCTCAGCAGACTGGCTGCTGGCTGGTGTGTGTGTGCAAGCGCGTGCGTGTAAAATTCCTACACCTGAGTCACATATGTGTTGTGTGCTGAACACCAATCAGGAGAATCAGGTAGACACTGAGTTTTTCACTTTTCTGATAAGACTAAGCATAAGATTGCCTTAGGGACAGGAACTTCAGCAGAGCCCAAAGCTGCCAGACTCCCCTAGCAAGAGTCTCTCTGGAGTGCCTTTCCCCCAGAGTGGACAGACCTCCACCAGCTTCTGTCCAGCGTCCAACAGGGAGCAGGGCTAGCAGCTCTATCACTGATCAACGGTGAGCCCGGCCAAGGAAACTGAGCTACTCTGTTTTCTTATTTCTTTAGTTGCTTGGGTGGTTGACTGGCTGGTTGGATTTTTGAGATAGGGTTTCTCTGTGTAGCCCTGGCTGTCCCAGAAGTAGCTCTGGGAACCAGGCTGGCCTCGAACTCACAGAGATCCACCTACCTCTGCCTCCTGAGTGCTGGGATTAAAGGCGTGACATCCAGCTACTGCTACTACATTTTTACATCACTTCTCATACAAAAGCAGAAACCAAGTCCCTCATAACTTTTGGAAGCTGAAGCCCAATGCATAGACCAGAACTGGTAAGGTGAATGAATAGCTTGAACTGGCCAGGGTGCCTCAGGAGGAAAGGCCAGGGTGCTCCACACACAACAGCAATGCAGAAGCAATGGGAGTGTGTGATCCCCCCAGGTAGAGAAGAGTTTGCAATAAGGCCCCACGATTCCCAGTGGTCCATTTCAGTGATCCTCAGCGTCCTGAGGAGAATTCTGCATGTCTCATCCATGTCAGGAAGCTCCCAGATCGGGGTGATAATGAATTTCTCCGGGATGCTATTAAGCAAGGTCACTTCTCATACTCTGAGTCCCTTCCAAGGCTCCAGGTTTTGGGGGTGTTCCTAGATATCACATCCCAATGGAGGTCGTTAGTGGGGTCCTGTTAGGAAATAGGCAAGGCTGCAGTTATAGTAGGTACCACCGACATCAATACCAATGCTGGGCATCCCGCAAACGGGCTGCTGCCGAGTTCAACCCGCTGGAGGCCATGGAGAAAAGAGCCTGCCAGTAGGAGAGGTCTGCCTAGCTGAAGCAGTTAGCTGCCTGCTCTTATTTCGGACACAGACCTCAGCCCCGGCCTCTCCCTGCCCCTGCTCCAAACTGATTTCTTCTCCACATAGAAAGACTAGCATTGTTAAAAGGATGGAAGACAGGCATGAGATTCAAGTTGCTGCTGAGAGCTGAAGGAAGGTGAGGAGATGGATAGAGTCCTGTTCCAGGACCTGCTGAGATGGAAGAATACGTCTCGGGAGAGACCCGGCCATACCTAAGGAACAGGATAAGCAAGAGTTTTAAATTTCAAGCTGCTTCCTACCAATAAATCCGATCCCAAATGGGTGACAGTCCCCCTTTAGAAAACTGACCTGAGGTTTAGAGGCCCTTTCCTCAAAACTAGCATCCGAAAGGTTTTACTGATAACCATCATGAAATACAGGGTTGTGAAAAGAACATAGCTACTATAACCTCCCTCTACAAAGCTCAGAGTCCAGACATACATGGTACACGTGCTCCTGTAGTGTGGCTGGCACACCCTAGTATATGCACGTGTTCCCAGCTTCCTACACACCAGACAGACAAAGAGAGCATGCACTCTGCTGAAGTCTGAAGCGGCTCCTCATGACCCCATGTCCCAACACACCCTCCAAAGTGCTGGATGCCTGCAGAACAGGGCTGCCATCATCTCTACCAGTCCTCTTACCCAGAAGGAGAGCACCAAGCCTAGGGGTTGACCTGGGTCCCCACTGCACAGGCTGGCCTTGGTCTTTAGAATTCCCCCGTCCCATCACAAGCCCTTCCCCACAACTTACTGCTTTGCATGGCTTTCCACACTTAAGCTGCTTAACTTTGCACTAACAACCTCTTAATTGCTAGGTTTCCAAAAGGCTTTCCATAAATCTGGGGTACGGATTCACCCACTTACAGCCTACAGACTGTACGGCAAGACAGAAACAGGGCACCTCCACCCAATTTCTGCCTGCCAGGAAGCTGTGGCTTTTATTTTTAATTTTATTTAAAGGAGGATGCAGGGTACCCAAGACACCACAATAAAATGACATTAACTGTAAAATTACATTATTAATTCTTTAATCTCACTTGAGGCTTCAAGCTGTTGCTATGTCCAATTATCCGTGTAACCACCTGTCAGAATCCCGGCGCTATTTAGCATTACCTCCAGGACAGCGGTGGGCCCGGTGGTCCGTCAGGTCTGCCAGAGATTCGAAGTCCTGCTGACAGTGATCGCAGGTGTAAATTGACTCATCCTCCATGTCTTCATCGTCCTCATTTCTCTCCTCTTGACTTGTCACGCTGTTCCTGTCTTCCAGCGCACGGCTGGTTTTCCGATCACACTCTGGCTCTCCTTCTAGGCCTCCTGCCAACAGGAAGAATACAGTCCACGTCAGCTGACAGGGTCTCAGAAAAGGGGTTTAAAAGAATCACCCAGTATTTATTACGATACATTTAATTACTCTACCTCCTGGGGTCCATTATTCTTGACACCTCTCAGTATATTAATATATTGGGGGGGGGGGTTGTAGCATGTGGTGCAATAATTCTCAACTAGATTCTTTAATTCATGGCACAAATCTTCTAGGAGGACTTCCTGTCATCTTCCCTCTATGCGTGGATGCTGGGTGTTGTGACCCCTCAGGGAAGTGAGAAAGTCTAGCATTTGCTTCCCAACAATCAGTTCTATGGCGTACCTCTCTGAGACGCCCGCAGATGCGTCGAACACACCCTGACTTGTCGTTTTCCCTAAAGCCTGCAGTTTGGAATGGGGAGAAAGATCTCAGTCACGCTGACTCTCTCCACACAACACATCTCCCCGTAAATGCCCTGTCTCTAGAAGGCGCATGAAGTTGAAGGATCCGGGATGGTTAAATCTGGAACTTGAATGGAGCCAGTTATGGAGGCCTGACTGAATCTCAGCACTGGAGAGACCGAGGTATAAGAATTCTGAGGTCAGAACCAACCTGAGCTATAGAGTGAATATCAGGCTGGTCTGGTTTCACAGACTAAAACCTCAACAAAACAAAGCCATGACAAGAGGAAGCCTGAACCCATCCGGCCGTTCCCAGTGACCAGGGAGTAAATACAAGGCTTGGATAACGGTAGCGGTTTCTATAAGATTAACAACTTCTCTGGACTTAACCCTATGTGGTGAGCCTGCGGAGGGGAAAGACTCCAGATCACATTGTAGCTCTGCGTTTACACACTCTGCAAAGCCACAACTCTAGGTACACAGCCCCACTTCACAGTCTCCCATCCAGAGCTGAAAAGGAGCTCAAGAGTTTACACTGTGTGCAGCATCCCACAAAGAGGGACAGCTCTGTGCGTCCCATTTCAAAGTAGGGCCTTCCCATGCCCAGCAGAGGGGTAACATCCCATCACCCTTCATTTCCTGACTTCTCTTTACCTTACACACCACATCTGTGGGAGCAGAAAAAAGCCTCAATCTTAGCAATTAACTGAACTTGTAAAGCAATGTGCGGAAAGAAAATAAGAAGGCAAATATACTTACTACATATAATGTCAGTAACACTCATAAACATCAGCGGTTTGCCCACTAAAACACAGGGACCCTTGATTGGAAAACTAAAGTGTGTGTTACCCCTTTCCACACACAATTGTACGGCAACACAGAACTACTGGTCAAAACCTGGCAGCACTGATCTAAATCAACTAAAAAGGCCTCTATCATGCATAAATGTATTTATGCAAATGTGTATGCATGCAAAAGTGCATGCATATGTGTTATGTGCATATCTGCATGCACATAACTGTCACCAAAAAAGGCTTAGCAGACAACCTTTAATTCCCCAGGGCCAGTCGCCAAAGCATAAGAGAGAGACCTCAAGCTAGGAACGCATTCAATTTGAGGAGCAAAGCACAGACCCATAAATATTTCAATTTAGAAACAGATGATGTTATAAGGGCTCTATTTCACCTGTCTGCAAAGAACACACACTTCCAAGCCCCCAGCATCAAGAACCTGGGAACACAAATCAGCTCATCGGAGAGCCAGCTGCCGCCTTCCATGGCAGGGAACAGCGTAGGACACGCGGCAGAGGCAGTAAAAAATCAATGCTTCCATTTGTGGCCCATCAAAACATCTCTCTTCTTACCAATTAAGGGATGTACAATTTTTAGGTTCTTTTATTACCAGAACAAGCCAACTCTCGGCAATACAGAAATCCCATTAAAAGCTAAGCAGCATATTTATCTCAGGGAATCTGATCCACAACAGCAACTGCAATGTGAAGAAACAGAAAGTGAAGAAATAAAAAATATCATTCAGAGCCTTCGAAGGTATAATCATCACACGTTGTAGTCACACAGGCAAGCACTGCCCTCTGAAATTCTAGTTTACGGTCTCTTCCCTTAATTTAGAAACAAAAACAAAGGAAACCTTTTGCAGAGGATTTAAAAGAGTCATAATTCCAATTTTATCTGCTCAACCAACTCTCTAGATAGTAAGTTACAACTCCGCACCAAGCCTTTGCTACTTTACTTAACACACAGTTTAATAGACATATTTAAATTACCCCCTTGGTTTGTTTTCTTTTTTTCCCTGCCATATTTACTTGGCAATTCTAGTTGTAATGGCTCAGCAAATCCACAACTGGAACCACAAACACCACACTGCATTTGATCTCTTTAAATCTGGTACATCCTGTTGACTCGGGAGTAGATAAATCAGAATGTCAACTCCCGGTTTTATAAGGCAAAAGCCCATAAAGTCGTCCAAGAGTATAAATCTGTTTTAAGAAACTGTCACCTCCCCTATGTCTGGCTACTAATGGGAAGACAGGGTGGCTGTGCAGAAAGGGACAAGGGAGGGGAGAGGGGGAAGGAGCAGATAAGAGCCCAGACCTCACCATCGGCCTCCCAGGGGTGGAAAGCTCCGCCAGCCTGACCTTCAGGGAAGGCTCTGATAGCCAGCCCAAGTTCTGAGGAAGAGATGATCCCTGAAGATCCAGCACCCAGCGGCTCTGCTGACTCCAAGCAATCAGAACCTTGGAAATAAGCACTCCAACCCTGGGCAGGACAGGCTCTGTAGAGTCCCCTTTCCTGCAAGAAAGGACGCTTGCAGGACAATGGTGGCCCACACCTTTAATCCCAGCACTTGGGAGGCAGAGGCAGGCGGATAAACTCAAAGCCAGCCTGGTTTACAGAGTAAGTTCCAGGCTAGCGAGGGCTTAACAGAGAAACTGTCTCAAAAAGCAAAAACAAATGAAGAAGAGAGAAAAGGAAAGATGGAAGGACAGACAGATGGACTCCACTTTCCTACTCAGCCACCATTCTAGAATCTTTACTGGCAGGAAAAAGGATGAAAGTCTTCTTTGGTCAGGGAAGGAAAAAGAGGCTCCAGGGTCACCCCAAGCTATACAAGAAGTGGGGCCTACACTGTCCATCTCTTCCCAGAGGCCCAAGGCTCAGGAGAACAGAGGGCTCTTGGGCCAACATCCTCCCTGGAGCACTCTCTGGCTGCTCCTCGATCCTGGACCCACCCAGAACCAGTCTCAGAATAAGCCACTAGGATCCAAGGATTGACCTTCCCTTTTCCTCTGACCCACTTCAACTAGTCAGGGATAGCCTTGCTTGCCCCATTCCTTCCCTGGCCAGCCTCAGAGGTCCTCCTGGTCCCCACTCTGAACCTGCATGTAGCTAGAATAAGGAGAGGAGGCAGAGGCCTAGGCATGCCCCAGTCCCTACCAAGTGCCATCACACGTTTCTGGCACAGAGGCCTCCTGGCATCAACCACAGCCAACCTATTGGCCCTACAGCCACCCGGAGATCAGACACAGCAATCACCAACCTGGGAAAGGCAACCTGCGGTTTCTTCAACCTGTCAAGGCCTCTGGGTCTGTGAGGTGGTTAGTCAGTTCTTTTCCCTCCCAGCCCACTCTGGTTCTTCCAGATGCCATCCACCATAGCTGAAGCCTTGAAAAAGGGAAACCCAAGGACTTTGCATGGGGCTACTCCCTTGTAGCCACACGCATGGGACAGGAAACCAAATGAGCCAGAAAACCCTGCCTCCCCGATCCAAACTATACGGCCTCTACTTCCCAGACCTTACACTCCACCCCAGAAAGCTCACAATTTGGCATTTTCTATGTTTTTGCCCAGGCAGCCATCAAGACAGCAGCTGGCATTAACTGGACCTTCGTTGGCTGCCCGGCCCCTTCCAAACACAGCCATGTGGGGAGTGCTATGGGTAGTTGCCTTCATGTCCCCATTCTAAGTAATGAAAACGGGTTCTATGCGTTAGTCAAGACCAGAAGATAAGTGGCAGGGCCACCATACAGCTCACCCACAACACAGACTTGACAAGAAATGATAAGCCAAGTGTTGGGGACTTGTCCCCACCATGGAAGTCATAGGGAGGGTCTGTGTTGGCTCCTGCTTCTTCTCTGTGCTAGCACCTGTCTGCACAGCCACACGGTTCCAAGAACTGCCAAACTGCTTCTGCCCAGGACTTAATACTTCCTGTTCCCTAGCAGGCAGGAGAACACCCTTACCTCTCGCCCACCTAACACAAAGCCCACACACACCTGGGCCCCTGCCTCCCTACCCCGTGTTGTGAGAACATTCGGTACAAAAGATGCTTATGAGGACGGGTTTGCTTTTCCTCTCTCACTCACTCACTGTGGCGGTCTGCATTTCCTAGACACACCAAAATAGTTCTCAATCCACCTGCCCCTCTGCAACAAGTCCTTGACCCCTCACCCATCAAGAAGAGGGATCTATGTGTCCCACCCACAATCCCCCACAGGCTGGCAGCCTTGGTGAGCCTCTAATCAATAGAACGCAATGGAAGTGGTGTGCAGGGATGCTTCTGACAGTAGGTAGAAGAAGCTTGCCGCTTCCCTGTAGGTCTCCTGGGATCCTCCCACTGGGAATGAAGCCGCCAGACTGCGAGAAGCCCAAGCCTAGCACAGCTTCGGCTTAACATCCCGTACCAGTATATGGGCATACAACCCATGGGCATACACCAGTTTAGACTTCCATTCCTGAAAAACTTCTTAAGGCTATAGCTCTGGCCACCACACAGCTGCCAATCAAGGGACACCAAGAGAATCTGCCATAAAACCCAGCCGGCCCGCAGAACAGAGAGAAATAACAACAGACTGTCAGAAGCTTGAAAGCACCGAATGCAGGGGGACTTGACACTTAACTGGCCAGAGCATGCCCATCAGACTGCCAACTCCATGGGGTGTGGCCGGGGCTGCTTCTGCTCACGACCATTCCCCAGCCTCTGGTGCAGACAGCCACACGGTGGGCACTCAGTAAGCGCTGAGGATGCAGAAAAGCAAACTGGTTTCATTTTTTTTGTTGTTGTTGTTTTGTTTTGTTTTGTTTTTTTTTGTTTTTCGAGACAGGGTTTCTCTGTGTGAACTGGTTTCAAATACGCAAGCCCCTATGTCTACAAGCACTATTTAGCAGATGGTACTAAGTGGGACCACAGAAAGATATCAACTTTTAGGCCAAAAAGGTCAAATATTGCTGGTCTCAAAGTATTCAGCCTGTACAGAGAGGCTACTGTGTCACAGTGGCTTCCCGCAAACCGCCCCTTGGTGCCACTCTATGGTCTATGAAACTTGGAATCCAGATCCAAAAGGTATGGACGGGAAGGTTCCAGCAGCAGAGGCCACGGCACACGTGGCTTCTCGTTAGGAAGTAGAGTTCCTTTACTCCACCATGCTACAATCTTCCTCATGGTGAGAGTGTGAGGGAGACCCATGGACTCTGAAGAAAGCACCACACAGCCTAAGAAGTGGCAGAGAGAGGGCAGAAGTTTGTCGAAGGAAGAGGAAGGTGACCCAGCCTCCCCAGCAGAAGGAATCTTGGGGTCCTCAGCCTAGGGCTTCCATGTCACAGTAGCTCGATGCCTTGATACCATGGTTACCCGAATTTAAGGCAGGGAAGCAAACTACATTAGGAACACGCACAAAAAGCAGCTCTGGATTCCAAATCCCCAAATATTAAAGGGGGGAACCTGAGGAAGAGCTGCATGGAAAACAGCTGTGTTTGTCCTGTTCAGACAAAGAAAAGGAAAGTCTGAGGCTGTGAGTCTGGGAAACTTCCTGGGCTTCTGACCTGGGGATGCTGTGAGGCTCCCCAACACCTACGGGCATCTGAGACAGTCTCAACAGGAATCAGCAGTGAATGAGGTCCCTCTGTCCCCGGGTCAAAGGGCACTGTGCCCACATGGGTGCCTCTTCTCTTCCCGGGAGGAACTGTAGGTCCAGGTGTCACGTACAGGCCCTGGACACTCTGAGAGCCTCCACGAACCACAGGGAAGGCCTTGACTTTGAGACTTTAGGGCTCAGCACCACATGGTGGTGGCAGAAGACCATGATATTCCAAGGGAAGAGCTAGAGAGGACATGGCAGTGCCAACAATCACACGCCTCTATTCACTCCACCCGCATCCACAAATGTTTCCTGAGTGCCCAGTGTGTGCCAGGCATAACATACACATGTTTGCTAAACGTCAGTGCACTTCCTAGCCCTGTTTATCTTGGTGGTCTCAAAGCCCACAGAAAGCCTGGCACAGAAAAGACACTTAAGAAATGGGATGTGGGCAAATGAATGAGCAGGTGGGAAGCTGAGGGGAAAAGTGGGGCAGGAATGTGGGTTACACAGACAGCTCTACAAGTCCCCTGCTTCAAGTGACCTCAGAAGTGCCTCCAGCCTGAGCCTCTAGCTTCTGCTGTACCCACAAGAGTCTGAGTGGGATTGGCAGCCTCTGTTCCAGCTGCAGCAAGGAGAGCAACACCCACTAAAGAGACAGCCATGGTAAGATGTGAGAGCAGCCAAGGCCCTTCTACCAATAAGTACATGAGCCTGGGAGGTTCTGAGTGGGAGGGGAGAGCAGACAAAGGCAGAAAGAAGGGTCGCAGGGGGGAAGGGGGCTGGGAAGGAGGAGAGGGCACGAGTCACCAGATAGCCAAGCAGGCAAGTACTTGGAGGGCTTCGTTTGTCAACTCTTCTCACAAGGGGGCCTGGACGTGACTCTGAGCTCCCCACCTCTGCAGGAAGTAGAACCACCCAGTGCTGAGTTCCAGGTACATCCAAGAGTTGAGAGTCGTGGTCTAGAAACATCAAGACACCAGGTACAGCCCACTGCTGATGGACTAAAGGCAGTCACTTAATAACACAAGCAGCAGATGGTTGGATTTGTAGTTCAGGGACCATGAAAAGGGTAGAGAAGACAGACAAGAGCCACAGGCTGTGGAGCCAACTTGACTCGGTTCAAATCCACATTCCACCATTTAGCAAGTGGGAACTTTGGACAAGTCATTTCTTGTCTCTGAGGCTCATTTAACTTTTTTTTTTTAATTTTTCTTTTTGAGACAGGGTTTCTCTGTGTGGCCCTGGCTGTCCTGCAACTCCCTCTGTAGACCAGGCTAGACTCAGAGATCTGCCTGCCTCTGCCTCCCAAGTGCAGGAATTAAAGGCATATGCCACCACTGCCCAGCTAATTTAATTCTTTTTTTAAAAAAAATATTTATTATGTATATATTCGGTCTGTATGTATGCCCGCACACCAGAAGAAGGTACCAGATCTCATTACAGATGGTTGTGAGCCACCATGTGGTTGCCAGGAATTGAACACAGGACTTTTGGAAGAGCAGGCCAATGCTCTTAACCACTGAGCCATCTCTCCAGCCCCTCTTTTAATTCTTTAATTGTTGTAATGAGGTAATAAATATGAAGTCTGGTATCTAGTCTATGGTGTGAGAAAACAGTTCGTGGCTACTGGCTTATGGCTGCTGTTAGTCAGACCCAACCCACTCACCACCATGACCCAGGCAAGGGTTAAAGACATCACTCAGCAAGTGAGGCCTCATGTGTTCCTAAGGATGGAGAAGGTGTGAAGATCAAGGCACATGCCCTTGTGAAAGGCACAAATATATCCATACAGGAATTCCACACATCATCAATAAAACTCACTTAGCCCAGAGAGAAGACTGAGCCCCCACTAACAAGCTTGCCATGTGACTTGAGTCTGCCAGGGGGCCAGCACGGACACATTTACCTCACAGTTCATTGGCCCCGCCTTCCTTGTCCTTACATCTACTGTGGTCGAGAGAGAAACAGGCTGGAAGGTGTTTTCCACTTCCACGTTTACGTTTCCCTACGTAGGAAATCCATACTCCATTCTGACAGCTTGTAAGCTCTTTAAGACACGCTCCCATGGCAAGAAGCACTCTCAGAACTTGGGTGCTGGCTAGCTTAGCTCCATATGTGGGTCCCATCTGCAGAGGAGGGGACATTTTTGACATAGCCTGAGCTAGTGGGCCTGCAAGGACAGGGACACAGGAACAAACCAAACAGGACCAAAAGTCTCTGGCCCCAATTAGACAGAATGTTCGTGCATCTGCTGCCGGCCCCAAGTTCTGAGGGAGCCGTTATTATCTGTAGGTTTACAGAATTCGCAGTGTGAACCAGTGTTTAACACTCAGCCTAAGGTGCCCTTGGCAGCAGGGCTCTTGGCAAATATCTCAACACATAACTGACTGTCCGAGTTCTGCCTCTTAAAGAAGGAAGTGACTGTTGCCCCTGGTCAGGGTCAGTGGGTGCACGGAAGGAAGTCAAGTCAGGGGCAGGGGTAGACTGTACTTCATGAGCTTGGCTGGGTGTACTGTCCAGGAGGGACTGGTCCAACCCAGGACCCCAGCTGACCCTGGAAATAACCGGAACCTTCCAGGGAAGAGATTCTGGACCCTACAACCAAGAATGACTCACAGTGTTGTAGCCAAGGTCTCCTCCCTCCTCGGCATCTTCCGTCTGGGTCCTAGTTTTTTATCTTTATTGCTGCAATTAAACATCACGACCAAAGGCGACTTGGGGAAGAAAGGGTTCATTTGGCTTCCAGTCCTGTGCTACAGTCCATCACTGAGGGAAGCCAGGGCAGGAAGTCAAGGCAGGAACTGAAGCAAAGGACATGGAGGGGCACTGCTTACTGGCTTGCTCAGTCTGCTTTCTTATACAACCCATAACCAGCAGCCCGGGAATGCCCTGCCCACAGGCACTTCCACAGCAACCATTAGTGAAGAAAATGCCCCCCCACCCCACCCCATACACACCTATAGGCCAATCTGATGAAGGCTTCTTCTCAATTGAAGTTTCCCTTCCCAGATGACCTCACCTGTATCAGGTCGACAAGAACACTAACCAGCACATCTTGCGACCGATAGCCCATTAAGGGAGACGTCACTTCACACCGATTATACAGAAAGCCAAGTAGGCTCAGACTGGGGTGAAAACCCAATGCCACTCAAACACCATGTGAAGCAAATCTCCAACGTCACACACTGTACACACAGGGTGTTCCTGGAAGGCCCCAAGGAAGGAGCCCTGCCTGGCTCCTAGAGACCACCATCACCTGTGGAGAGCGCCATTCAGCACAGCTTCATGCTATTCTTTCCTTACAGAAAGAAGGTCTTCATTTTCATGGAAAATCTCTGGAACTTTGAAAACATTTAAGTTTGTGTGTGTCCATGTACTTATTATACAGGTCACAGCCCAAGTGTGGAGGTCCTAAGACTTAGAAGAATCTTCTCTCCTACCACATGGGAGCCAGGGATCAAACCCAGGCTGTCAGGCCTGGCTACAAGTACCCTTACACCCTAAACTATCTCACTGGCCCCTAATCTCTGAATTTTTTGTGTTGACTCTAAGTTTTAGGAAACGGTGCCAGCTGAGCTTGGTGGCATGTGACTTTAATCCCAGTACTCTGGAGGCAGAGGCAAGCAGCTCTCTGAGTTCAAGGCCAGCCTGGACTACAAAGCTAGTTCCAGGACTGCTAAGGCTACACAGAGAAATGGCGGAGGTAGGATATTAAGCCTTTGGAAGACTGGATATGGCCTAGAACTCAGCTGAGAGTCTCTTCCATGGAATACCAAGCAGGAGCAAGCAGGGGTTCTCACATCCAGGCCATCTGCTCAATGCTCCTTAGATGAGACGGTCAGCTGAACAGTGTGACAGTGGCCCTTCTTTGGACACTCAGGCCCTAGGTTTGTGTCCATTCTATGTGATCTCGATGGCTTACACTGCTGAGCCTTATCCTCAATCTGAACACGAGGGTGATCCTGTAACCTGGTCAGGTTATGAGCGCCTGCTACTAGGGCCTGCCCATGCTGGCATCACTCCAGTTTCTGCCAACCAGGGCGAGCTTTCCCCCAGACCTATCAGACACAAAACTTCACACCTGCAGTCCGCCAGCATTTACTGAATACCTGCTAGATTCTATCCACTGCTGGAGGCACTACAGAGAACCAATCCCAGCTCTGTGCTGGGAAAAAGCCAACATTCCGTCACAAGCATCTTGCTCTTGAAGATTGTTTATAGACAGACAAGGGGAGAACACGCTCCCTCAACCCAGTCGTTCAAGTGTGGCGTCCATCCCACAAAGGCACAGGGACATGGCAGCTTCCTCTGCCCATAGCACACCTGCACAGGCTCACTTGAGATAACTGTGGGAGCAGGGAGAGCAACAGGGCAGGTGGGGTGAGGAAGAAGAGGAGGGGACAAGCTCTCACTGAAAGGGGAAAAGAAATGTTTTCCATTAAGTAGTTAACAGTGACACTCCCCCGAGCCACACAATCTCAACAGAATGGATGGCCTCACATGCAGTGATGAGGAACGGTAGGACTAAGCCACCCTGGAACTCTGAAAATTGCACGCTGTGACTTGCTGGCGACCTCCTGAAGTGGTGACCATTTTGTCCTCCCAGAGCTATCAGATGACATCTCCAGGCAGGCCAGAGATGGGCAGGACCACATTGGAGTTAGATCAAACCAGCTGATGTGTGGCTATAGCCAGGCCTGACTCTCCTACCTGTTCCAGAACCCGGTAGAGAGCTCAAGGCCAAGATGCTGGGGCAAAATTCCTTCCCTTGTAGCTGCAGAAGGAAGAGCCCCATGAAGAGACAGGGGTGTGGAGGGGTCTGTTTTACTCTAACCAGAACCCATGGCCAGAATGCAGAAGCTTGGCTGGGGATAAAGTTCACACAGAGCCCAGACTGAGCGCAACAAAGCTGCTTTGGCTTCTGAGGACCAGAGAGGCACATGGTACTCAGAAGCCAAGGTCCTCAGCAGGCCTGACTGTAAGTCAGGACCATGGAACACAGCCTTTTGAAACAGTGTGCCCGGGACAGACACTTAGAACACGCATGACATCCCCCAGGGGAATCCCCTGCTTCTATTGTTTTCTGCAAAGGCTGAGGGGGTCCACCAGGCCCACTCCACCTCAGCAGCCAGGGCTTCCCTAAGTCCAACTCCTTGCTGTCTGCCTACTCCCGTGTGTACTGAGTACTCGCTAAATATTCCTTCAGCTCCTGTTAACAGAAGTTTGTCAGATCAGCTTCACTCACCCATAAGCACCTAGCATAGGGCCTAGCACACAGTAGGTACAGTACAGAATGGGTCCTCCAAAAGACTCTGCGAGGTGGGTGGGATTCATTTAATCCCAGCACTCCGAAGGCAGAAAGGTAGGAAGGAGGATCTCTGTGAGTTCAAGGCCACCCAGACTAGCCAAAGACACGTAATGAAATCCTGTCTCAAGAAAAGGAGGGAGGGAGGGAGGGAGGGAACCAAGAAAGGCAGGCAGTCTGAAGAGAGCAAGCGAACCATGCAATCCGTCAGGTAGGGCCCAATTCACTGTGACATGTAATGATCCCACTGGGGTATGGCTCAGCGGTAGCGTGCTTGCCTAGCATGTACAAGGCCTTGCATTTCATCCCTAGCACAGCTAAACAAACAAGTGAACAAACAAATCCAGATATGGGTCCTGTATGAAGACAGAACCTTGGAAAGGGTCAGGCAGTGGTGACACAGCCAGGAAGAGGCACTTAATTCCCTGCTGCCCAGATGCAAGGGATCTCTGGTGCCGGAGACCCCAGCCCAGGCTCCAAGGCCTCTACTGGAACCCAAAGGCCAGATACTCCCGATCCCAATGACCCTCCAACCCAGGGCGGTCTCCAGCCTGGCTTCTGTGCAGCCCTAGGAGACCAGGAGTCCCCCCTCTCCTTCAGACACAGAGCAAAGACTGTGTAAAACACTTTAAAAGTTAGCTAGTGACGGGCCATGGAGACACTCTCGTGTGTGCCACATCCTAGGAACCAGAGAAGTGTCTCCTGGAGAAAAGCAGAGGGTCTTCTGGGTCCTTTTCCCCACACGAGTAAGTCAAGCGGTAGCCAGGTCTCATCCTGACCCAGGACAAGTAACCCTAGGGCAGAGTGACCCCAGGCCACCTTCGGGGACCCTGACGAGAGTTAACGGGTTTCTTCCAGGGACCACATGTTCTCTGCACAGCTTAACCCCATCCACTTGCTAAGGTCTGTTGGCTTTCTGCTTGTTTCACTCCAGTCCCCGAGAGAGTGTTTGGAGTCTCACACGTGGGCTATAAGACAGAGTCTAAAATCCAGTTTCCTACGGCAACCCATGGAACAGAAACTAGCAGCCTGCTGCCCAGCATTCTTACCAGCAAGAGAACGGAGGGGGTCTCCAGGCAGGCACACCTTTCCTGGTGGGATGGACAGATGCAGGAGTTCTACATGCTGGTCCCCAATCTAGGCATCTGCATTCCCACACAGGAAGAGCTGAGACTTCAGAGGATTAGATTAGCCACAGGTCAGAGGTCAAGTGGGCAGCACAGAAGAAGCTTCCAGATCCACCCTAGGGCTTGGCAATCTCCACCCAAAGGTCAGTATCGAAGCGATCTTTATGCACATGCACACGGCACCCCACTCACCCCCGGGCTCATCCTCCAACCGTCACTTAACTCCTATTTCAAACTGCTCTTGATGCTCTTTAGTCAACATGAGGCAGAAACCTTTTATTAAATGCTGCTAATTTTTTATTGATCACACTGTGAATCATTTCATTTTCCATTACCACAAATGTCTCCTATCAGGGCTCCGTAATGACGCTCCTTTATGCAGTCCCGAGCAACTTGTCACTTTTAATCAGTTTTCAGCTTCAGCATGGCTCAAAAATTAGAAAGCGGGCTCTTTGTGTCATTATTGCTTTTGTTTAAAAAAAAAAAAGTTTCCATACAGGAAAGGTTATTATACTTGGAATAAATACACACGAATCAAATTCAAACTAAATTCCTCCCTGACTCTAACCAATTTTAGCGTTAGCTCTTATAATTTTTTTTAGGTTTATTTTCATGGAAAGACTGTGCGTAATTATTGTTCGTGCCCTCCCAAAACACTTACGTTACTAAAGTGCGAAATGTCTTCTAACACAAAGACAGATCTCTGGGAAGTAATTACAGAAATGCATTCGGGGCAATAATTCTATATTAGCTGTCAGCAGCAGACATCTTTAGGAAGGCACTTGTTACCAAGGAATTATTTTTGTTGCTGTTGAAGGCATGGCAGGCAAGTCCAAACCAAAGACTGCATCTGACCGGAAACACTGGATCCCTCATCAAGGGTCAAATTAAGTTTAAATCATTACCTTGAAGCCCAGCAAACTCGTACCTGCCTGTCTATTGTGTAGACGATTTTGAGACGCACTCAAGCACAACGCGGTCTTCCCTTTCGCAGCGTGGTGCAATTACCTTGAGTCTCAAAAGGATTCTGCCAGGAGCTTGTCACAATAGGGGAAGAGGAGGTGGCAGGGTGTCTATTAAATGCTAACTCATGTCACCAAACAGAATTTTCAAGAATTATAAATTGCCGAGCTGCCTCGCGGCTGACCCCCTTGCGTTAAGAAGAGCCCAGAATATTATCAGGAAAGTGCAGGAATTTGCATCAAAGGCAGGAGAGGTTGCTCTATAGGGAGCCTATAGGGGTGCCGCCGAGGAGACAAACCACAGACCAGTACTCGATCCACAGAGAGTATGGGCAGCTATGCAGTTCCAGGAGGGGTAAAGAAACACCCTAAAAAGGAGAGAAGTGAGGACAGGAGATTCGGCTGCTATGTGAGCGTTGTTGCTAACCCTTGGCATATCCATGAGCCACAAATGTTTCCCCTTTCTAAGCCTCGGTTTTCCTGTCTTCATTCTCCTACCTCAAGGCTCTGTAGCAATTTTTTCCCTCAGTCCAGGATGGCCTCGAACCTGTGATCCTCCTGCCTCCACCTCCTTCAGCAACTCCTACTGGTGTGTGCCACCACAACCAGCATCTGCTGCAAATTTAAGTGAGCAAATCGTGTCTGCTCCTGTTCCAGGCTTGTTCTCCCACCTGCAAAATGCCAAGACCTATTCTAGATGCCACAAGGAACCACCAGGTCTTCAGGGCTAGGAGGAAGGATAGAGCAGAAAACAGAGGGGTTTCCTATGTTTGAGGGGTCCCCATGTGTCTCAGGGAATCTGCTTAGAGTTGCCCAGCCTCAGTTTCCCTATCTTTAATAAGGATAATGCTAAAGGTCACACTGCCTTTGTGAATCAGAGCAAAACACAAGCATAGGCTTCTTAATCTGCTCACCCACCACTGCTTCCGGTGACAGGTCCTTGCTGAGGTCACTCAGCAGGGACCCACCCAACCTGCCACTGTCTCTTCCGGGCCAAAGCACTGCCATCCTCGATGGAATCATCCCTTCCCACTGCCCTCTATGGGGTCACCAAAACACAATCCAGGGACATTTTCTCTAACTGTTCCAGGAGATGAAAATTACCTAAAATGAAGCCTATAGTGGAGAATGGAGCTAATAGGTAAAGCTGGAGGAAGACACTGTCGCCATGTCCTCAGACCCAACCAGTCAGTGACAAGGCTAGAAAGCCCATGCACTGGAGAGCTCACTGGGAGAGCATAGCTGAGAAATTAAGGATGCAAATATAAAATATTTCAATATGACTATGGGTGGAAGATGGATACACTGTGGTGTATTTACAAGTAGAGGCCATGTAGCAATTAAAATTAATGAAACAAGGCTGCATGGATCACCATAGACCCTCCGAGCAAAACCCGAGAGAAAACAAGTGGGTAGCAAAATAGAAGCCATATTTATATACCACACGCCAGCATAGCCTTATGAACTGTGTGCGTATACTGACATTCCAACATTTGTGCTGTTTTTAAAGAGTGTCCAGCAACAACATTTAGATGTATTTTCCCCACATTTCAAGAAGAAAGACGGGCACAGAAGTGAGGGACGCCAAGCCCTGCAGGGGAACGAAGGGCCCTTCAGAGCTCTGCGGGCGAATGAACGAGGTGTGTTCGTGAAGCTGAAGGTCTTTCCTGGATGGCCCTTATTCCCTTTCTTACATGTGAAATAGTTCACTTAAACAAACACTACCGCTGAGCCACTGAAGTTTTAAATGCTAAAATTTTTGAAGAGAATGAATGGTGGGTAAATTTGAGAACCGCAGTGGAAGCACAGGGTTTTAGATGGAAAGACAGTGTGTGCGTGTATGTGTGTGTGTGTCACCGTGTGTGTGTCACCGTGTGTGTGTGTGTTGTGTGTCACCGTGTGTGTGTGTCACCGTGTGTGTGTGTCACCGTGTGTGT